>NC_089838.1:156926895-157049395 GCF_035609145.1 Eleutherodactylus coqui
CCATCTCTTCTCTCCTGCCCCGGCAGTTGTCTCCTTGTGGCCGGGGAATGAAAAATCTCTGCCTTCAGAAAGCACTGCCTCTGATTGGCTGAGTGCTGTGGCCAATCAGAGGCGGTGCCCAGCCATCATTGAATGACAGCTGAGTGCTACCTGTGATTGGCTGAATGGTGGGGTCCACATTCTAAAATCCAATTGATTATTCAAACAAAGGGACAGAAGCATCCATCCCAGCTCTGTACTTGTTTGGCTATGATCAGCACTCCTTGACTCTCCTCATTAGCTAAAAACGTACTCAGAAAAATAAGTCCATCTTTAGCTATTAAAAGGGCATGGGGCTTGATTGAGCTCTTCTGCCTCTTTGCTTCAACAATCAGTGTCTCTATAATATGTTGAAAGTTTTGTAGGGGATACAATTTTCCTTAGGGAAAGCACCTAGTAGGTGTGAGGAGACTTATAAGGCCATGAATGCTCCTCTGGAAAATTTATGTAAATGGGAACAATGCCTCCACAGTGTCACCAGAGGGTAACATTCCTGCAAAAGCCAGAGTATTTTCCAGAAGGAAAAGATAACCATATACAAACAGCCTGTTTTGGGGTTGTTGCCCCTCATCATTGTACACTAGGTTGCTGGTTGGCTGAGTGAAGCCTGTGATGTTGGTCTGTCTATTTGCATAAATTTCCCAGAGAAGCAATCATGACCTTATGCCTCCTCACACCTACTAGGTGCTCTCTCTAAAGAGAAAGTTTACCTTTCCTGGCTTACATCATAGGCCTCTCACTCATCCAACCAGCAACCTACTGTACACTGATGAGGGGCAAAACCCCTGAAACAGCTGTCTGTACGTGGTTATCTTTTTCTTCTGGAGAAGCCTCTAGCCTTGGCTTCTATTCCCAGTCATTGTTATCAGACCTGTTAAAAGGTTAGATATTGACTTGCAGGACTGCTACCTTCCAAAAGGAGGCATTGTCTTATCTTCCCATTTGCAGAAAGTTTTGTAAAGATACAGTGAGAGCTCACTCACACAGACGAATATTTGCTGCATATTATGTGTGTAATATGCAGTGTTAAAAGCCCTTTAATTTACATTGGGGCAATCAGACCTGCGTTTTTTTACACGCAGCATATCCTACTTTGGTGTCTAATACACCCCTTATAGGTTTTTAAAATATGCAGTATTTGCTGCACACTGCGTATTATGCACATAAAAATATGCGTATAACACGCAGCAACGTTTGCCCGTGTGAGTGAGGCCTTGCTCTTAAAAAATGTGCACATCTTAAAACATTTAACAGCTCCAGCACCCTCTGTAACTTTCTCCTTGTCCCACCCTTCATGTCGCCCTGTCATTCCCACAGTAGTAGGAGCGCATTATTAACATATCAGTACACACAATTTATATGTTCATGATCATACTAATTATACTGTTCATTGTACTCATATATTAATTTTCCATCCAACTTGAACCCTTCACTCATCCTCCACCTGTAGACACAGGCAGGGGCATAACTATAGAGGGTGCAGGGGATGCGGTTGCACCCGGGCCCAGGAACCTTAGGGGGCACATAAGGCCTCTCTTCTCCATATAGGGAACCCAGTACTATGAATAAAGCATTATAGTTGGTGGCCCTGTTACAAGTTTTGCACTGGGGCCCAGGAGCTTCAAGTTACGCTTCTGGACACAGGCTACTGTGCCTTTAAGTAAATCGGCACTGAGCATGATCTTTATTTGCTGCAAATAATATTAATTTAATTAAAGCGATCCTCCGGTCCTGGACAAACAAAGTTGGCTACAGCAATTCTCTGACTTGCTGATGCACATTGTGCATTTACATGCATCATTAGTCTAACACACTACATGCTGCTCTAACTGGCCAATACTACACATGTCAAAGCAGCCTATAGTGATTAATGCATAGTGTTTATCAGGTAGTCAGAGAGCGGTGCGGTCATCTTTTTTTTCCAAGACCAGAGGGTCCCTTTAAATACTTTGCAAAGTTTTGCTACCATGATTAAATAAAAAGTTTTACACAACATTTTCAACTCGGTATAGTTTAGCATTTGCCTTTGTGCCTCCCATTAAAATATATGGTGCTGTTGCAGTGCTGCTTAGCTTAAGACACAATTAATCATTTCACATTCATCATTGTTGTACCTGCGCTTGGCTCAGACAAGCGATTTGTAATCCTCTGCAGAAATATTCATTTGAGACTCAATTTCATCAGTCGACATCTCTTCATCCTAGATCTTCCTTGAGACCCTCCTGTGTAAACCACAGAAGAATATAATTAAGCCTCAGTCAATTTCAGCTACAGTGTTGAATAATTACAGCAGCAAGGGGTATTGTTTGGGTATATTTAATTTGCAAGGAGCATGCTGTTAGTTGTCAGAGGTGTTGCGATGATGCAGCACTTGTTTTGTAAGTCCAAAAGATTTTTTTAATGTAAATATATTTTATTTACTTCCTTCATTAATTAGTGCACCGCTTACACTCATGATCAATGTGAAAAGGTTAAATAGGAAATGCACATACATTTAAACCTACATTAATAATAATATTCTCTGTAGATCCCTTATTTGACAATAGAAAAAGAAGCCAATAGAGGTAATAGCACACATTGCGGGTACATTATTCCAAGGAAATCATTATTGTAGTGCTTTCACTACTGGACGCTCTGTTCAGGTTCTCTTCTGTAAACCTGAGCTAAAGAAACATGCCGTATGTTACACACGTTGTCACATCTTTTTCTTGGATGCCTTGCAGGTGCTATAAGTACAGTACTGTAACATAGATATGTGTGCAGAATTTTATAGAAGTGTATAGTTTTTTTTTATTATACTGCAATATCAGCAATTAGAAAAGAGCATATTGATTTAGCAGATTTGCTAATCCACTGAATCTGCAAGACCCTAGAATGTAGTAAACTAATTGATTTGCCCTTTATTCTCTTAAATTCTCCACTTTAAACCATAAACATGTGAAAGTTTGAGGTAAACTGCAAATAAATTCTCATATTTATATTTTGTAGGTGACTTGTCTAACCGTAGCTTCAAGTCATGCAGGCGACACCACATAGGCCTCTTATCACCCACATCGTCTAGATCAGTGATCGCGAACCTTTTAGAGACCGAGTGCCCAAACTGCAATCCAAAACCCACTTATTTACTGCAAAGTGCCAACATATCCGGGGGACGAGGCTTATCACGACGTATGATTTTACCCCCACCATTCTAAAAAGGACAGGCCTGCTTCAAAATAGACAGGGTGGAGATTTTAACTGCTTTTTTGATGCGGAAATACTGCAGAATGTCCTCAGCAGAAATTTCTGTGAAAAACTATGTAGCATTTCTGCATCTTAAACGCAGTCAAAATCTGCACCCTGTCTATTTTGAAAGAGCCCTGCCTATTTCCGCCACATATAAACATACCCCAGCGGTAATAGCGACACCTCACAGCAGCCACAGTGATAATAGTAACCCCCGCCCCCAGTAGTAATAGTGACATTGCACAGCGGCCCCCAGCGATAATAGCGCCCCCCCCCACAGCGCCCCCCAGAGATAATAGCGACCCCCACAGCGGCTCCCAGTGATAATAGCGACCCCCCCACAGTGGCTCCCAGCGATAATAGGGATCCCCCACAGTGGCCCCCAGCAATAATAGCGACCCCCCACAGCAGCCCCCAGCGATAATAGCAACCCCCCACAGCGGCCCATAGCGATAATAGCGACCCCCCCACAGCGGCCCCCAGCAATAATAGCGACCCCTCACAGCAGCCCCCAGCGATAATAGCGACCCCCCACAGCGGCCCCCAGCATAATTGCGAACCCCGCACAGCGGCCCCTAGGGTAATAGTGACCCCTCACAGTGGCCCCCAGCGTAATAGCGATCCCCCAGCGGCCTCCAGCGTAATAGCGGCCACCAGCGTAATAGTGACCCCCCACATTGGCCCCCAACGTAATAGCGCCCGCCCCCAGCGTAACAGCGCCCCCCAGCGTAATAGCGACCGCCCCCAGCGTAACAGCGACCCGCCCCAGCGTAACAGCGACCCCCACAGCTGCCTCTAGCATAACAGTGACCCCCCACAGCGGCCCCCAGCGTAACAGCGACTCCCTACTGTCCTCTGTCCTGGCGGTCCGTGCTTCGGCGCTGTCCTGTATTCCAGGGCCGCTGGCCAGGCCCTGTGCTGCCTGTGCCGGCACTCCCAGCCTCGCCTCAGTACTCTGCCCCCAGCCAATCAGAAGCTGGGGGCATGAATCAGGTGTATTATATCACCACCCCTTACTTCCGGTGGCGACATAATACACCAGTACCGAGGGCATATTAACTTTTTCCACAACACCTCTGCCATATTCAGCAATTCCAGCAATCTGCTGAATAGAGTAGAAGTGTTGTGGAAAAAGTTAATATGTGTGCCAAGGAGATGTCGGGGAGGAGAATCCTGGCTGCACACTGACGTCACAGTGTGCGCCGGGACCTGCGCTGCTAGCAGCGCAGCTGAGTGAATGCCGGCAGGGGAGCCGCGGCTCCTGCCAGTATTCCCAAGTGGTGAGCGACTGATGACGGCACATGCCAGTAGGGAGGGCTCTGCATGCCGCCTCTGGCACGTGTGCCATAGGTTCGCCACCACTGGTCTAGAGCGAGGATGCACAACTTTTCTGGTCTTAGGGCCACATAGCCATAATGAACCATTTCCAAGGGTCACAATGGTATTTCCATCAGAGACATTTAAGGTATAGCCATAGTATATGTCATAATAAATTGAAGTTCCACTTCCAGGACTCCTACCTATTGGGAAAATGGGGATCACATCCCCCCTCAATTAGCATTTCAGACAGGAGGAGACAATGAATGTGGCTCTCTCCATAGTAGATGATGGATATCGAGGTAATAGCCTGGCATTTCATAAGTCCTGTAAACTACAATGGAGAGAGCTGCATGCTTGTAACTCATATACTCATTTCTGGAGTGTCAAATAGGTCAAGAGACTTTATTCTCCTAATATGTAAGGGCTATACGCAGTGCACCTTTAGTACGTGTCCCTTGCTGTTGTACTGCTATGTCCCACTGCTCTTCACCCTGACATGGAAACTATGTGAGCTGCCACGTATAGATATTTCTGTGTCCAGATGATTGAGGGCCCCATGTAGCCCCTGGGTCGCATGTTGCACACCCCTGGTCTGAATTGACAGCTCTGTCCCTGTACAAAAACACTGTAAATGATCCAGGTGGAGAGAGGCTGGAGCCCCACCACCTCAATGACTGGGAGCTCCATTCGGACAGTGCCTTCAAAGTATGTTTATTTTGAAACACAGCAGTATTTTGTACAAAGGATTAACAGACTATTGTTTCTAGTGGAACTAAAAAACAATGTAAAATAAGTTTAATAACATTTTTAAAAATATAAAAGGAACACTTCCCCTTTTTTACAAGTATCACAATTATTGATCAGTTGGGCTTCTTGGAATTTGGAAAGCATGCAAAAATGCTCTTTAAATAAGTAGTTTAAGTAAATGTAATGCTCCTATGACCCAAAATAGCTGTAGGAGGAAACTCCACTCTTAAGTCACTTTAACAAGCCTTCAGACAGTTTGAGGACAAGTAGCTTTGGTTTCAATTTTTTCTTAGTCTGAGAATTTCATGTTGTGCTTATCTTGCACTGCCTGTGGATGTCATCATTTTTCACAGCTTCCTGGTGATTTCTTGAAGTGGAAAAATACATTTGTATGGAATTGATATAATGCAAGTACAGTAGATAAGATGGTTCTGTTGCAAGTGCACAGTAAAGTTATCTAGACAAAATACACAGAACGGTTGAAGTGAAAACCAAGTCCATCAAGTACAATTTCTTTTACATACAGATAGCAAAGAGTAGCACTGCTTAATCAGAACTGGATTTCACAATCCATTAAATACAGCGTGACCAGGCAAACTCAGAAGAGTCACAGATTCATCTTCTGTGTTTGAAGATTAACATGCAGGAATATCTGTGCTCTATCTATCAAAGCAGAGGGCAGAATTTAGAAGAAACACCCCTGTTACTGTGCTAGTTACTGATGTTGCTCATCTTGATTGGCTAGGCGATCAAATAAAATAGTTCTGATTTTCGCAAAATTGAATTGGGTTAATTCAAACTGATTTTTGATGAAAGACGTGGGAAAATCAAATTTCCCATAATGCCTGCTGCAGGGCACCTTGCTGATGCCACCAAATGTGTCCTTCATCTTGCATATGGACAACAGTTTCATTGGACACCTGCATCACATGACCTAGCCATATATAATATAGGCACAGTTTAAGCAGTGGCTATTTTAAAGTTGAGCACATGACAGAGAAGCTGCATCATATTAATATACCTATATATAACATGTAGTCTGTTAATAGGGACAGATATTTTACAGAGTATATTGTTGCTGGTGTGAAAGCTTGTATAGCAGCAGAGAAGTTAAATGGGGGGTAATAAATAAATAAATTACCTGAAAGCGCTGCGGAATGAGTTGGCACTATACACTATACAAATAACAAGTCCCCTTCTACTAGAGTGAACACAGAAAGTTGCTGCATCACGTTTATACTGTATGCCTATATGAAATGCGGTCTGTACATTGGGAGAGGCTATATTTCTGCTGCTGTCAACGTATATAGCAGAAAACTTTGGTGTGGAGAATTATTTGCAGACCGTACGCAGCTAGCAGTGGGGTTTGGGAAATTTAATTACGCTGCACCAAACAGGGACAGTACACAAAAATACAAACTATACTCTTGGGCCATCTGATCTCACATATTGTGTCTCCCAGGGCTTGCAGCTTATTTAGCCGGTGTGCTCACTGTAGCATTGAGTCCTCTCAGAAGGAGAAAGAAGATGACGAAGAGTAGGTGGAAGATGATGAAGTGCTTGACCCAACATAAACAGACAGATAGAGTCATGAAATAAGCTTGCTGGGGGGAAGAGGCAGACATTGCAAAGGCAGTTTAGCAGGGTGTTGCAGAGCAACAAAACGGCAGTGCTACCACACTCAGCTACTACTAGTCACAGTGGTAGCAACATTAGACCCGCAGCTAGGTCTGCACACAGGACTTGTACAGCCTAGGCATTCTTTGAAACTGTATTTGATGACAGAACAGTGGTCATCTGTAAGATCTGCTGTAAGTGTTCAAAATGTAGCAAGAATGTAAACAACCTTAACACACCATGTATGAACAGTCACATGAACTCCCACTGCTTTGGAGCGCTCATTTAGGCCAGAGAGCACAGAGTCCGCCTCATTCTGCTTCCTCTTCCACTGCCTCTTCCTCTATTTCCCTTCCTGTTCATCCAGAGAAGCAGTTTTGTGCAGGACCAGTAGTCTTTCCTCAATTGATGATCAGGCTGCAGGCTTCAGAGCCAAGGGTCGGAAACAGACAGCAGAAGTTGAACTGCAACCATTACCACCATCTTCACTGCCATTGACATCTCCCTCAAACATATTCCAGAGTATCCCAGGTCAGCAGCCAGCCCTCCATCCCCCAGCTATATGAACATAAAAAAATGCCACCACAACCATCAATGAGCACAGGGCCTAAACACAAGCATGCCAAGCTGCTTGTAATGGAAATGCTACCCTATAGGCTAGTGGACACAGATACAGTGGGGGAAAAAGTATTTAGTCAGATACCAATTGTACAAGTTCTCCCACTTAAAAAGATGAGAGAGGCCTGTAATTGACATCATAGGTAGACCTCAACTATGAGAGACAACGTGAGAAAACACATCCAGAAAATGACATTGTCTGATTTTTAACTAATTTATTTGCAAATTATGGTGGAAAATAAGTATTTGGTCACCAACAAACAAGCAAGATTTCTGGGTCTCACAGACCTGTAACAACTTCTTTAAGAGGCTTCTGTGTCCTCCACTCATTACCTGTAGTAATGGCACCTGTTTGAGCTTGTTATCAGTATAAACGACACCTGTCCACAACCTCAAGCAGTCACACTCCAAACTCCACTATGGTCGGTCTCTCTCTCTGTCTCTCTCTCTGTCTCTCTCTCTCTCTCTAAATATATATATATATATATATATATATATGTGTGTATATATATATATATATATATATATATATATATATATATATATATATATATATATATATATATATATATATATATATATATATATATATATATATATACAAGTTTGCATAGGCTTATGTGAGAAACATATGGAATAATATATATACCATAGAATAAATATATTATTACTGTAACACTGACCTTGTAGTTTATTTTCTAGTTCTCTGTTTGTATCTGCCCTTTTGGCTTCTAAATTTAGTTTGGTCTTCTTGTCTCTGGATATTAAGTGCCCTCTTATTTATTTTTCAGTGTCAGTGTTGCAGATAGAGCTCCATTAGGGATATCTGAGAGTCACTGAGGGACAGTGGGGTCTGGTGTTAGGGTCAGTGTAAGAGATAGATTAAGGAAAGACTTCGGTAGAACTAGCATTAGTGTTATGTTTTTTTAGGTTGTATTTCTGTTTCCATCACAATCTGCTTCATTATGTGATTGTCATCATGAAGTGATTACCATTAGAGATGAGCGAACGTACTCGTCCGAGCTTGATGCTCGTTCGAGTATTAGGGTGTTCGAGATGCTCGTTACTCGAGACGAGTACCACGCGATGTTCGAGTTACTTTCACTTTCATCTCTGAGACATTAGCGCGCTTTTCTGGCCAATAGAAAGACAGGGAAGGCATTACAACGTCCTCCTGTGATGTACCAGCCCTATACCACCCCCCTGCAGTGAGTGGCTGGGGAGATCAGGTGTCACCCGAGTATTTAAATCTGCCCCGCCCGCGGCTCGCCACAGATGCATTCTGACAGAGATCAGGGACAGTGCTGCTGATGCTGCTGCTGCTATAGGGAGAGCGTTAGGAGTTATTTTAGGCTTGAAGAACCCCAACGGTCCTTCTTAGGGCCACATCTGACCGTGTGCAGTACTGTTAAGGCTGCTGTGAGCAGTGTTGCACTTTTTTTTTTTTTTTGTATATCGGGCGTGCAGAGCATTGCGTCCTCAGTCTGCAGTAATTTTACGTAGTATAGGGCCAGTAGTGGTGAGGCAGGGACAGTGGGAAAGGTGAAAGAGATATACTGTCTATATAGGCAGTGGGCTTTTTCAAACAAATTTGGGAAAAATACTATCTTTGGGCTGCCTGTGACCGTCTTGAGTGTACTGCGTCTCTGCTGGGGGTAGTAGTCCTAATTAATACGCAGCTAAGTGTTACAGCAGGCTTGCGCAAAATTCTTTCCTGGCTCTGCGTTGCCCGTTACATCACCGCCGTCATCCCGTCCAGAGGGAAACAGTATACATATATACGCTGCCTACAGTATCTGTCTGCTGTCTCAGCTCAGCCTTTAAAAAAACTAGAAGCAAAATTCTTAAGGCCTACTAGTGGCCTTTGGACACTTGACTGCTTCTGTGCTGTGAATTCCACTAGCTCAGTCATACGCACCTACGTCTCACTACAGGCTTGCGCAAAATTCTTTCCTGGCTCTGCTGTGCGTTCCGTAAGCGAAGTCAGCCTCCAACCACAGGCCAATAAGCGGCACATTTAATTACAGCGTTCTGTTTCTGCACTACTGGTAATACACCATGCTGAGGGGTAGGGGTAGGCCTAAAGGACGTGGACGCGGGCGAGGACGCGGAGGCCCAAGTCAGGGTGTGGGCACAGGCCGAGCTCCTCATCCAGGTGTATCGCAGCCGACTGCTGCGGGATTAGGAGAGAGGCACGTTTCTGGCGTCCCCAGATTAATCTCACAATTAATGGGTCCACGAGGTAGACCTTTATTAGAAAATGAGCAGTGTGAGCAGGTCCTGTCATGGATGGCAGAAAGTGCATCCAGCAATCTATCGACCACCCAGAGTTCTACGCCGTCCACTGCTGCAACTCTGAATCCTCTGGCTGCTGCTCCTCCTTCCTCCCAGCCTCCTCACTCCATTACAGTGACACATTCTGAGGAGCAGGCGGACTCCCAGGAACTGTTCTCGGGCCCCTGCCCAGAATGGGCAGCAATGGTTCCTCTCCCACCGGAGGAGTTTGTCGTGACCGATGCCCAACCTTTGGAAAGTTCCCGGGGTCCGGGGGATGAGGCTGGAGACTTCCGGCAACTGTCTCAAGAGCTTTCAGTGGGTGAGGAGGACGACGACGATGAGACACAGTTGTCTATCACTCAGGTAGTAGTAATTGCAGTAAGTCCGAGGGAGGAGCGCGCAGAGGATTCGGAGGAAGAGCAGCAGGACGATGAGGTGACTGACCCCACCTGGTTTGCTAAGCCTACTGAGGACAGGTCTTCAGAGGGGGAGGCAAGGGCAGCAGCAGGGCAGGTTGGAAGAGGCAGTGCGGTGGCCAGGGGTAAAGGCAGGGCCAGACCAAATAATCCACCAACTGTTTCCCAAAGCGTCCCCTCGCGCCATGCCACCCTGCAGAGGCCGAGGTGCTCAAAGGTCTGGCAGTTTTTCACTGAAAGGGCAGACGACCGACGAACTGTGGTGTGCAAGGTTTGTCGCGCTAAGATCAGCCGTGGAGCGACCACCACCAGCCTCACCACCACCAGCATGCGCAGGCATATAATGGCCAAGCACCCCACAAGGTGGGACGAAGGCGGTTCACCGCCTCCGGTTTGCACCACTGCCTCTCCCCCTGTGCCCCAACCTGCCACTGAGATCCAACCCCCCTCTCAGGACACAGGCACGACCGTCTCCCGGCCTGCACCCACACCCTCACCTCCGCTGTCCTCGGCCCCATCCAGCAATGTCTCTCAGTGCACCGTCCAGCCATCGCTAGCGCAAGTGTTTGAGCGCAAGCGCAAGTACGCAGCCACGCACCCGCATGCTCAAGCGTTAAACGTGCACATAGCCAAATTGATCTGCCTGGAGATGCTGCCGTATAGGCTTGTGGAAACGGAGGCTTTCAAAAACATGATGGCGGCGGCGGCCCCGCGCTACTCGGTTCCCAGTCGCCACTACTTTTCCCGATGTGCCGTCCCAGCCCTGCACGACCACGTCTCCCGCAACATTGTACGCGCCCTCACCAATGCGGTTACTGCCAAGGTCCACTTAACAACGGACACGTGGACAAGCACAGGCGGGCAGGGCCACTATATCTCCCTGACGGCACATTGGTTGAATTTAGTGGAGGCTGGGACAGAGTCAGAGCCTGGGACCGCTCACGTCCTACCCACCCCCAGAATTGCGGGCCCCAGCTCGGTGCTGGTATCTGCGGCGGTGTATGCTTCCTCCACTAAACCACCCTCCTCCTCCTCCTACGCAACCTCTGTCTGGCAATCAAGATGTGTCAGCAGCAGCACGTCGCCAGCAGTCGGTGTCGCGCGGCGTGGCAGCACAGCGGTGGCCAAGCATCAGCAGGCCGTGCTGAAACTACTCAGCTTAGGAGAGAAGAGGCACACGGCCCACGAACTGCTGCAGGGTCTGACAGAGCAGACCGACCGTTGGCTTTCGCCGCTGAGCCTCCAACCGGGCATGGTCGTGTGTGACAATGGCCGTAACCTGGTGGCGGCTCTGCAGCTCGGCAGCCTCACGCACGTGCCATGCCTGGCCCACGTCTTTAATTTGGTGGTTCAGCGGTTTCTGAAAAGCTACCCACGCTTGTCAGACCTGCTCGTAAAGGTGCGCCGGCTCAGCGCACATTTCCGCAAGTCCAAGACGGACGCTGCCACCCTGCGCACCCTGCAACAGCGGTTTAATCTGCCAGTGCACCGACTGCTGTGCGACGTGCCCACACGGTGGAACTCTACGCTCCACATGTTGGCCAGACTCTATGAGCAGCGTAGAGCTATAGTGGAATACCAACTCCAACATGGGCGGCGTAGTGGGAGTCAGCCTCCTCAATTCTTTACAGAAGAGTGGGCCTGGTTGGCAGACATCTGCCAGGTCCTTGGAAACTTTGAGGAGTCTACCCAGATGGTGAGCAGCGATGCTGCAATCATTAGCGTCACCATTCCTCTGCTATGCCTCTTGAGAAGTTCCCTGCAAAGCATAAAGGCAGACGCTTTGCGCTCGGAAACGGAGGCGGGGGAAGACAGTATGTCGCTGGATAGTCAGAGCACCCTCATGTCTATATCTCAGCGCGTTGAGGAGGAGGAGGAGGGGGAGGAGCATCAGGAGGAGGGGGAAGAGACAGCTGGGCCCACTGCTGAGGGTACCCATGCTGCTTGCCTGTCATCCTTTCAGCGTGTATGGCCTGAGGATGAGGAGGAGGAGGATCCTGAAAGTGATCTTTCGAGTGAGGACAGCCATGTGTTGCGTACAGGTACCCTGGCACACATGGCTGACTTCATGTTAGAATGCCTTTCTCGTGACCCTCGCGTTATACGCATTCTGGCCACTACGGATTACTGGATGTACACACTGCTCGACCCACGGTATAAGGAGAACATTTCCACTCTCATGCCCGAAGAGGAAAGGGGTTCGAGAGTGATGCTATACAACTGGACCCTTGCGGACAAACTGATGGTAAAATTCCCATCCGACAGCGCTAGTGGCAGAAGGCGCAGTTCCGAGGGCCAGGTAGCAGGGGAGGCACGGAGATCAGGCAGCATGTACAGCACAGGCAGGGGAACACTGTCCAAGGCCTTTGACAGCTTTCTGGCTCCCCAGCAAGACTGTGTCACCGCTCCCCAGTCAAGGCTGAGTCGGCGGGAGCACTGTAAAAGGATGGTGAGGGAGTACATAGCCGATCGCACGACTGTCCTCCGTGACGCCTCTGCCCCCTACAACTACTGGGTGTCGAAGCTGGACACGTGGCCTGAACTCGCGCTGTATGCCCTGGAGGTGCTTGCTTGTCCTGCGGCTAGCGTCTTGTCAGAGAGGGTGTTTAGTGCGGCTGGGGGAATCATCACGGATAAGCGTACCCGCCTGTCAACCGACAATGCCGACAGGCTTACAATCATAAAGATGAACAAAGCCTGGATTTCCCCAGAGTTCTCTTCTCCACCAGCGGACAGCAGAGATACCTAAACAATACGTAGGCTGCACCCGCGGATGGAAGCATCGTTCTCTATCACCATCAAAAACGGGGACCTTTTAGCTTCATCAATCTGTGTATTATATTCCTCATCCTCCTCCTCCTGCTCCTCCTCCTGAAACCTCACGTAATCACACCAAAGGGGCAATTTTTCTTAGGCCCACAAGGCTCAGTCATATAACTTTTGTAAACAATGTTTATACGTTTCAATTCTCAATTCAATAAAGCGTTGAAACTTGCACCTGAACCAATTTTTATTTTAACTGGGCTGCCTACAGGCCTAGTTACAAATTAAGCCACATTAACCAAAGCGATTAATGGGATTCACCCGCCCTCTTGGTTGGGCATCGGCAATTTTTCTGAGGTACATTAGTACTGTTGGTACACCAATTTTTTGGGCCCTCACCTACAGTGTAATCCTAGTAATTTTTAGCCCACCTGCATTAAAGCTGATGTTACCTCAGCTGTGCTGGGCACTGCAATGGGATATATTTATGTACCGCCGGTGGGTTCCAGGGAGCCACCCATGCTGTGGGTCCACAGGGACTTCACATTAGGGATTTGTACCTGCCAGTGTCTATGTATTAAAAACCCCGGTCAGACTGGGGCATGCAGTGTGGGTCGAAGCCCACCTGCATTAAACCTGACATTACCTCAGCTGTGATGAGCACTGCAATGGGATATATTTATGTACCGCCGGTGGGTTCCAGGGAGCCACCCATGCTGTCGGTCCACACGGAGTTGTAACTCCATGTGTCCACTTCTAAAGAACCCCAGTCTGACTGGGGCATGCAGTGTGGGCCGAAGCCCACCTGCATTAAACCTGACTTTACCTCAGCTGTGATGGGCAATGCAATGGGATATATTTATGTACCGCCGGTGGCTTCCTGGGACCCACCCATGCTGTCGGTCCACACGGAGTTGTAACTCCATGTGTCCACTTCTAAAGAACCCCAGTCTTGTCAGGGAAATTCTGCGTACAGCACCAATCAGGCCCACCCCAATGCCCCGCTGCCGGCGGTAAAGAAGAGACACCACACACGGAGGTCTGGTATAGTTCCTCACATGGGGACATGACTGCGCACTTTATTACAGATTGCATGGGGTCTTATACCCTTTGGTCACATAACTAGGAATGGTTAATGGTCTCATTGGCTCAAATTCACCGCATAACCATATATGTAAAGTCCGGATTTCCGTCTGAGACAGTGAAAGTTATATACGTAGTTGAACAGTCGTTATCTAGATACGGCGCTTCTGGGAAAACAGCCAAGCACACAGCCTTCGTATCCGGTTCTTCTTTGCTGTGTTTAAGATACATTTTGTCTTCGCCTTGCAAGGCCTTTGGAATATCTGATGTAAGGCGACAGATTACGTTTTTTCTCATTTGGAATTGAATAGAACTTGCATATAGGTATAAAAGCATAAAAAACATATGGTGATATATACATATACCCTCACAAACCCCCCTAAAAACTTAATATGGAGATCAAGCACCAGACCTTGCACTCTTCCTCGGTCGCCTCTCCCTTGCGTCAGGGTTTCCCCACTGCCCGTAAGGCCCTACGCCTAGGAGGGGGGATCCCTACCTCACTTCAGAAGGAGGCCATGGATTCCCTGGGCTCATTTCCGGGCATCCATACCCTCTATCTGTACAAGTTAACACCCCGTAGAGTGTGCCCTCGCTCGAACCTAAGGTCTTCTGCACTAACCCTAGGCAAATGGAAATTCCACTGACAGTCCATCTTATGAGACCGGGGCAGACACAGTACTAGTACATTTCTCCATTCTTCTGGTAACGTACGTGGTTGGCATTATCGGAACTGGCTCTTCATCTTTTTCAAACAAGGGAAATGTTGGTGTCACATCATCCAGTCCCTTACTCATACTCTTTTTGATCAGAGGGATAATACACATACAGGAAATTACATACCCCACCTCTTTCTGGTAAAATCATATCCAGGGCCACTGTATTTTGGAATGCCATGGATGCAGTGGGCCCTAACTGGTCAGCTAACCCTTGCAAAGCATCTCTGGTGTAGTTTACAAACCTCTGCTGATTGTAATAGATATAATTCATCCAATCTACATTATTATTAACAGTGACAATAGCAAATAAGGACTCAAAACCTGCTTTAACCTGATCTCTAGAATTAAATTCATCTGGCACCCCCCTTGGCACTCCTATTGTATACATGTGGATCAAAGTTACCACCTGGAGCGTCAACTTCTCTCTTAGCACGATGCGGTTTTAGATTCTCACCTTCAGTGTAGTCTTCATATTGCACATTTGATTGTATTAATTTGTTCTGATTCCTGAAACAGGGGGCTAGTGTACAGTAGTCAAAGGTGTGTGTTAGAGGAATTGTACCACATTATAGCATGTAAAGGATATGCAGGATCATGAGTTCTGTGCTCCGGGACCCAGGGCCTTTTTGCAGAGCGAGGTGTGGATCCAAGTGGGCTTTCCTTCGAGCTTGACTGCAGTTGGGGTGGTGAGCAACATCTGGTAGGGACCTTCAAACTAGGTTTGTCTCTCAAACTTTTTCACATAGACCCTGTCACCTGGTTTCAGATTGTGACACTCATCTGTAGGACCTGAGAGAAAAGCAGAGACTGCAGAATGCGTTATTGACAATTCCTTGGAGAGACCTGTGACAAAATTAACAAGAAAATCATTCCCCAAACTCTGATACTGTGGCATGTACCCTCCGGAGAAAAAGAAAAACTAATGGAAGACACTCAATTCAAGATTTCCCCGTTTTCTTCATTGCCTTTTGTATCTACTTTCTCACTACTCCGTGGATGGTAGGGTGTGTGAAAAGCCTGGGATATACCCAAGCAGACATGATGTATTGCATTATTTCACCTGTGAAGTGTTTACCTTTGTTTGACTCAATTACTTCCGGTACCCCATATCTGCAGATTACCTCATTTATGAGCTTCTGTGCGGTTACCTGCTTATTTACTGTGGTAACAGGGTCGGCCTCCAACCTGAAAAGAAATCAACAACAACAAGCACATATTCATACTTCCCAACAAGTGGGAGCTGAATGTAGCCAATTTGCTATCCCTGAAATGGGTAGAGTGGCCCCGGCAAGTGTTATGTGGCAAATTTACTTCTGCCCTGTTGCTTATGGCAAAGATCATGCAAAATTGGACAAATGATGCAGCAGCTACAGAAAACCCAGGAGCCACCCGTCCTTGTTCAAGCGTTGACACATTGCTGCTTTGAGAGGTGCGTCTTTCCGTGCGTCAACTGGGCCATCATGGGGCACAGGAACTGTGGTAGGCAAGTGCTGTTGACTGTTCACCATACACCGTCCTGTTTCTGCTGCTCCCATATTTAGTCCATTTGTCTTTTTCTTTCTTGCTGGCTTGTAACTGTAAAGTCTTTAGCATATCAAAGTCCAAAGTTTTTATCAAAGTCCAAGTTTTTATCAAAGTCCAAAGTTTTTATCAAAGTCCAAGTTTTTATCAAAGTCCAAAGTTTTTTCAAAGTCCAAAGTTGTTACTCAATGTCCAAAGTTTGGTCAAAGTCCAAAGTTATTGTTAAATTCTTCTTTTCTTCTTTTCTTCCACGGCTTGAGGGCCACTGCCTTTGATGTGTGGTCTGTGATGGCGTTGCCTCTTGCTTCTCCGGTGTAGGAATTGGTGTGAGCTCTCCACTTTGTTAGGTAGTAGTAGAGCCTCCGTGAGACTCTGCACTGCTGCACCATTCTTAATTGGCTGTCCTGCTGAGGTAAAAAACTGTCTGGCCTTCCATGTTGGGCCGTAATCATGAGCTATGCCAAATGCATACCTGGAATCAGTGTAAATGTTTGCCGTCTTACCTTCTGCCACTCTACACGCCTCAGTGAGGGCCTTCAGTTCCGCTTCTTGTACTGAGACATGCGGAGGCATTCTGCTTTTAGGACATCTTGTTGTGTGACCACTGCATACGCAGTGTGGAGTCGTCAATCACCCTGGTACCATCTATAAAAAACAACTCAAAATATGCATTGTTAACAAGGGCTTTCAGTAACTTTTTAAAACTTAAATTTTCTTGTTGCATCAATGCTAGACAATCATGCTGATATTCTATTTCAAAAAGATCAGAATCTTGTTGCAAAAAAATTAAAAATGGCTGATTTGCAATACCTAGATCACCTATGCCTTCTCCTCCCCCCCTTTGAACCAGGGTACTCAATTGTAGGAAGAGTAGCCGGGTTTAAGGTAGTACAACATTGTAAAAAGATTTGATGGATGCAGATAAGGCCTGTAAAATGCTAGCACCAATAACAGAGACTTGAGTTACATCGGGGCAGAATAATCTACAAACATCTATTAATATTTGAAATGTGATATCCTTTAAGCAAATTCATTATTAATCTGATCCTGCCTGCAATGTCTTATCAAATTTGAGACAGGAGAAAAAAAACAAAAAAAACTTTTACTAGCTGCTCAAGATTCTTACCCCCTCCTTTGTGGACAAGACTTTTACATCATCTAGCTCCACCCCCTCGATACTGGCTGCTTGCGTCTTTTTTCACACCTTCATTTAAGCTTAACAGTCTAAGCATCCACATCTCAAACAAGTAAAGTCTTATGCATGGGGGGGGGGGGACACTTTTATCCCCAGTCAATATCCGCATCACATATTTTACATGCATCACAGTCTGAACAGTGGGCATTAACTCTCATCCATCCATGCGCTCAAGTCTGCCCCGTCACCCCCCATTGAAGGTGTACCAGTACATACAGATGCACAGACAAAAAGTGTGACAAACATACATACATCAGTGGAAAGACATTGAGGTGAGTGCTATAATGTTATAAAGTACATGATTCTATTGAGATGAGATTGTGAATGAGCGCTATTTTTGACAAATTATGTGAAAAAAAATTTGCTGAGTGACTGAGACATTCTATCTTATTTACTGAAGCTATTATATGCTATATTGAATGCTGATATATTTTAGAATGCGTGGGTATCTTTCAGCCCCCCTGCCTTTCCTTCTCGGTCTGTGACCCTGAACAAAAAGTGAAGTCTGAAAGCCCCCACCTTTGCAAAATAACTGTTATCTCTCTATGAATATGCATTCACCGGCTGAACAGAGTTGTTTTAGTTTAACTATTCCCTGCATTTGAACTCATAAATAACACATATGCTGGGACCTTCTGACAGTGCAACATGTTCTGCACTTTCAACCCCTGTATTCTTAAACGCCCCCAGAGGATGTGAGTGGGGTATAACTTTCTTACACCTGTATGAAAGAGACCAAGACGTGTCCATTTGTGACCTCAGAACCCAGTAAGAATATACCTTAGAAATTGCTATATTTCCTGAATTCTAAGACTTTATAAATTCATTCCATTACAACAAGCAAGGCTACTTTCCAGGGTTAGTATTGCATTTTCTCTCGCTTTGTTATCGCTTGACCTTGAAAGCTAGACACAAGCTGCAGCTTCAAGTAAACAATCGTTCTCCTCTAAAAGCAAGCTCAGGTAACCATTTGTACATATATACATATATACACACACACATACATACACACACACACACACACACATATATATATATATATATCCACCTAGTATTATACACCTTTAAACAAATAATGTGTACATACTTAACTTTCTCTGACTATCTCTCTCCTTCTCACTTTAGCACTTTCTAGCAACCCTTGGTCTTCCAAGGCGCCCTTCTTGGTCCTAAAGACCTCCTCCCAGTCCCCATATTGTAATCTACCGTGCGGGTCGATGTCACACATTTTCATAAGAGTTTTCTTACAGTTTACAAATTGAGACCCTTGTCTCTCCTCCACCAATTCATCCGCACGGCGGCGGCCGTTGAGGGGCTCCATCTTCTTTAATAAGGTCTTACGCATATTAGAACAACAACAACAATAATAATAATAACACGCTCCATAGAATGCATCCCTCTTAAACCAAATTGTCAGCCCCTTATATACTGGCAAAACAACCGAGAGTCCCTTCTCCTATGAAGCCTGTCTCACAAAATGCATCCCTCTTAAATCAAATTGTTAGCCCCTTATATATATATATGGCAAAACAACCGAGGGTCCCTTCTCTTATGAGACTAAATGAAAAGAAAGAGAAAAAAATTCTGCAGATAGAACAAACAACCTTCACTATCGTTAAAACATTAAAACTTCAAAGTACAAATAGACTACAGACTAGTTCCTGGGTGAGCGATTGGTGTGCTTATCACGGTCAGTGGTCCGTGATGGCAAACCCGAAGCCCACGAGTTACCATGTAGAACTCTTAACCCAACCCGTCCGGTCACAAAACACAGATAGTGCCTCCTGCTACAAGACTCTCAGTGTAAAACACAACATAAATATATGCCGGTCTTACCTGGAGTTCTGTGAGTTGATCAGGCTCGGTTTGCAGCAGGACGGCTTTCCCGTGGCGTGGATCCGGGTGGACTGCGCTGGACGGCTCCGGTTTTACCGCCCCACCTTTGGGCGCCATTTGTCAGGGAAATTCTGCATACAGCACCAATCAGGCCCACCCCAATGCCCCGCTGCCGGCGGTAAAGAAGAGACACCACACACGGAGGTCTGGTACAGTTCCTCACACGGGGACATGACTGCGCACTTTATTACAGATTGCATGGGGTCTTATACCCTTTGGTCACATAACTAGGAATGGTTAATGGTCTCATTGGCTCAAATTCACCGCATAACCATATATGTAAAGTCCGGATTTCCGGCTGAGACAGTGAAAGTTATATACGTAGTTGAACAGTCGTTATCTAGATACGGCGCTTCTGGGAAAACAGCCAAGCACACAGCCTTCGTATCCGGTTCTTCTTTGCTGTGTTTAAGATACATTTTGTCTTCGCCTTGCAAGGCCTTTGGAATATCTGATGTAAGGCGACAGATTAAGTTTTTTCTCATTTGGAATTGAATAGAACTTGCATATAGGTATAAAAGCATAAAAAACATATGGTGATATATACATATACCCTCACAGTCTGACTGGGGCATGCAGTGTGGGCCGAAGCCCACCTGCATTAAACCTGACGTTACCTCAGCTGTGATGGGCAATGCAATGGGATATATTTATGTACCGCCGGTGGCTTCCTGGGACCCACCCATGCTGTCGGTCCACACGGAGTTGTAACTCCATGTGTCCACTTCTAAAGAACCCCAGTCTGACTGGGGCATGCAGTGTGGGCCGAAGCCCACCTGCATTAAACCTGACGTTACCTCAGCTGTGATGGGCAATGCAATGGGATATATTTATGTACCGCCGGTGGCTTCCTGGGACCCACCCATGCTGTCGGTCCACACGGAGTTGTAACTCCATGTGTCCACTTCTAAAGAACCCCAGTCTGACTGGGGCATGCAGTGTGGGCCGAAGCCCACCTGCATTAAACCTGACGTTACCTCAGCTGTGTTGGGCAATGCAATGGGATATATTTATGTACAGCCAGTTGGTTCCAGGGAGCCACCCATGCTGTGGGTGCACTCGGAATTCTCATTGCGGAGTTGTACCTGCCTGTGACTATTTATAAAAAACCCCGGTCTGACTGGGGCATGCAGACACCTTGACAGAATGAATAGTGTGTGGCACATGGGTTCCCCATTGCTATGCCCACGTTTGCAGCTCCTGATGGAGGTGGCACAGGATTGGATTTCTCATTGCTTCTGTACAGCATTATGGGCTATCGCCCCTGCCCCTTTTAAAGAGGGTCGCTGCCTGGCCGTGCCAACCCTCTGCAGTGTGTGCCTGCGGTTCCTCCTCATGGCAGATGCACTTATAAATAGACATGAGGGTGGTGTGGCTATGAGGCCAGCGTGTGGCATGAGGGCAGCTGAAGGCTGCGCAGGGACACTTTGGTGTGCGCTGTGGACACTGGGTCGTGCGGGGGGGGGTTGGGCAGCATGTAACCCAGGAAAAGTGGCAGCGGAGTGTCATGCAGGCAGTGATTGTGCTTTGTTGGAGGTAGTGTGGTGCTTAGCTAAGGTATGCATTGCTAATGAGGGTTTTTCAGAAGTAAAAATTGTTGGGAGGGGGGGGGGGCCCACTCTTGCCGCTATTGTGGCTTAATAGTGGGACCTGGGAACTTGAGATGCAGCCCAACATGTAGCCCCTCGCCTGCCCTATCCGTTGCTGTGTCGTTCCCATCACTTTCTTGAATTGCCCAGATTTTCAAAAATGAAAACCTTAGCGAGCATCCGCGATATACAAAAATGCTCGAGTTGCCCATTGACTTCAATGGGGTTCGTTACTCGAAACGAACCCTCGAGCATCGCGAAAATTTCGTCTCGAGTAACGAGCACCTAAGCATTTTGGTGCTCGCTCATGTCTAATTACCTTCATTATTCTGCTCCCCTCGAAGACTGGCGAGTTCCTACTCTTGGATTTGTGTTTCCTATTTGTGTTAATATGTGCTTCATATGTATGTTCTTGTGACTGTTGGGTTATAATATTTTTTAGCTCTATTATACCAGGAAACACCATTAGTACCCAGGAAAGGCAACTGCTAGTGTCCAGCCTGCATCATTAAACAGATGAAGTGAACAAGGGGACTATCATTTCTTTAGTTTCTCCATCCAATTGTGTTATGCTTTGAATAAGAGACAAGTAATGCTTGAAACACGTAAGCTGTGGACACGTTCTTCACATGATGGATTTTATGGATGCACAATAAAGACTTTAGTTTTCCTTTCATTGAGTGCTGACTTTTTTTTGTGCTTTATTTTGTGGAGCATTGCAGCTTTGTACATTTTATTGGCCTCTGAGTGTTCTGGATGAAATATATCTATAATCAATCATAGCTTATAAAAAGTATTTTCTTTGAAATATCTGGTAAAACTATTTATTTATTTTGTAGAATTCCATTAGGGAGGTTTCACACACAAAGGGGCAAATTTACTATTGAAAATTCATCAGTTTTCTGGTGCAGAGTACAACAGAAAACTCTTACATGGTTTGCACCACATTAATGTGTTTTTAGACACTTTTGGACACTTTTTATGTCACATTCAACAAAGACAGAGGATCTCCATTTTGGATTGCCACTATGCTTTCATATGTGCATTCGGACAAGACTATTGAAAGTATTTTTTCTATGGAAGAAATCTTATAACTTTTCCAATTGTGAGCAATTGAGAGGCGAGTTGCATGTAGTATGTGGCAGATTATGGTTTTGCATTTCATCAGGAAACCATCTATCCATAACAATGGAAGAGCTAAGTCATACATGTTTTTGGTTGAAAAACTGGAGAATATCTTTATTAGTTGAAACACAGGTTTCTAGAGAGTTGAGATAGGGGGGCAGCTCCAGAAAATATGGAACAGAGATCCTATGCGGCCGTAGTTTCTCCAGCATTTTGGAGAGGAGTTGAGATAGATGTGTGAGAGCATTAATGAGGGTATAGTAGCATCTAACTAATAAGTTATAGAGCTGTTCGTAGTTTGAGGCGCAAGTTGTGGGTTTTGCGGCCCAATTTAGAGCAACTTGCCATTTCCGTTGGGGAATTTGACGCGCAAAATTTGCTTCTCACCTCAGGAATTGAGTGTTTTTTAAAATAATCCTTTGGAGAGGAATGTATAAATATATTTTGTGCAATTTTTGTATTGATTATTGGCCTTAGATAGTTTGTGTGGAGGAATTTTCTAATTTGGAGAAATGCGTAGAACTCGGAAGATGGAATTTTTCCCAGATTGCTGAAAATGGTAAGATTATCCCATTGTAGTAAAAGTTCACTATTTATTTAATATTGGTGTTTAATAGAGATGAGCGAGTATACTCGCTAAGGCTAACTACTCGAGCGAGTAGTGCCTTATTCGAGTACTTGCCCGCTCGTCTCTAAAGATTCGGCTACCGGCGCGGGTGACAGGTGAATTGCGGGAGTGAGCAGGGTGGAGTGGGGCGGAGAGAGGGAGAGAGGGATCTCCCCTCCGTTCCTCCCTGCTCTCCACCGCTGCTCCCCGCCCGCCGTCGGCAGCCGAATCTTTAGAGACGAGCGGGCAGATACTCGACTAAGGCACTACTCACTCGAGTAGTTAGCCTTTGTGAGTATACTCGCTCATTTCTAGTGTTTAACTAGCTATCTAGGGAAAATTTCTGCCATAAGATGTGTGTCGATACCAGGATCAGAGCAGTCTGGCTTTCCTGAGATAAGAGGTCTCTTGTGAAGCAGTATTTCCACGACATAATAGTCGCTTGTAGTGGGAGAGAGCATGAGGAGGGAATCTAGGATTCAAGGAATTTAGGAAGTATGATCATTTTAAAAAGAATCATCCTACCCATCCATTCCAACTCCAGAGAGGCTAGCCTGTCCAATTCTTTTTGATTTGATTAAAGTAGGTGAGGGAAGTTAGTTTTAACGAAATGAGATGTGTTCAGGGTTCATAATATGCCTAAGTATGGGACTGAATGGGGGCGTCACTGAAATGGGAACTTGGCGGACAAGATGTGTTGTGTTTATTCCCATCATCAAAGATTTTGCAGAGCTTACTTTGTAGTAATGTAATAGGCCGAATTTCTTCGAGTGAGTTAGTGGCAGCTGCTAATGAGGCCACCTGGGCTGTGAGAGTTAGAATAATGTCATCTGCAAAAATGTTTATTAATGTGCTATTGGGCCCACCTCCATACTTCTAATATTGGGGTTATTTCTAATATCTTCTATATAGCTTTGTAAGGAATTTCATGATTCTTTGAGGAGTGAGTGTATTTTAGGTGATGGTTTAGAAACAAATTATTAAACAGCATGTATGCAAATACTTGGATAAAAATTGAGTAATTAATCAGAGCCAGCATGAGTTTGTAACAAACAAGTCATGCCAGACAAATCTAATTTCCTTCTATGACAGAATCACCAACTGGGTTGATCAGGGAAATGCGGTGGATATAGTATATCTTAATTTTACTAAAGCATTTGACAAAGTATCTCATACCATACTTATTTTAAAAATGACCAAATATGGGATTAACAAAGCAACTGTTAGGGGGATTCGCAACTCAAAGAGTGGTTATAAGTGGCTGCATATCTAAGTGGAAGAATGTATCAAGTGGGGTACCACAAGGCTCTGTCGTGGGCCCAGTGTTGCTCAACATTTTTATAAATGATCTGTAGGAGGGAATTGATGGGAAACTGATCAAATTTGCCGACAACACAAAGCTAGGAGAGATAGCTAACACTAGGGAAGAGAGAGAAAGTATTCAAAAAGATCTATTTAACAAGATGGTATTTAACAAGGAGAGATGCAAAGTCTTACATCTGGGCAAGAAAAATTAAAAAAAGCACATACAGAATGGGAGGAATTGGGCTAAGCAGCAGCACATGTGAAAAAGACTTGGGTATACTAATAGATCATAGACTGAACATGCGTCAACAATGTGATGCAGCAGCCAAAAAGGCAAACACAATTCTGGGATGTGTTAAGAGAAGCATAGAGTCTAGATCCCGTGAGGTAATTATCCCCCTCTACTCTTCCTTATTCAGACATCATCTAGAATACTGTGTCCAGTTCTTGGCATCACACTTTAAAAAAGGCATACATAAACTGGAGCAAGTTCAGAGAAGAGTTACCAAGATGGTGAGCGGTCTGCAAATTATGTCCTATGAGGAACAGTTAAAGGATCTAGGAATATTTAGCTTGCAAAAAATAAGGCTGAGAGGAGACTTAAAGGGGTTGTCTCGCGCTGAAACGTTTTTTTTTTCCATAGGCCCCCCGTTTGGCGCAGGACAACCCCAATGGATGTGTTAAAAAAAAAACCAAACATATTACTTACCCGAATCCCCGCTCTGCGACGTCTTCCTTCTTCCTACTTCTTCCTTCACCAAGATGGCCGCCGGGATCTTCACCCACGATGCACCGCGGGTCCTTTCCCATGGTGCACCGTGGGCTCTGTGCGGTCCATTGCCAATTCCAGCCTCCTGATTGGCTGGAATCGGCACACGTGACGGGGCGGAGCTACGATGACCAGCTCTCCGGCACGAGCGGCCCCATTCACCAGGAAGAAGACCGCACAGCGCAAGCGCGTCTAAAAACGCCAGAAGAAAGCGAAATTAGACGGATCCATGGCGACTGGGACGCTAGCAACGGAGCAGGTAAGTGAATAACTTCTGTATGGCTCATATTTAATGCACGATGTACATTACAAAGTGCATTAACATGGCCATACAGAAGTGTATAACCCCACTTGCTTTCGTGAGACAACCCCTTTAATAGCTGTCTACAAATATCTGAAGGGCTGTCACAGTGCAGAAGGATCAGCCCTATTCTCATTTACACAAGGAAAGACTAGAAGCAATGGGATGAAACTGAAAGGGAGGAGACAGATTAGATATTAGACAAAACTTTCTGACAGTGAGGGTGATCAATAAATGGAACAGGTTACCACAGGAGGTGGTGAGTTCTCCTTCAATGGAAGTGTTCAAACAAAGGCTGGACAAATATCTGTCTGGGATAATTTAGTGAATCCTGCACTTGGATATATTTAATTTGTTTTGTAAATCGTGCAACCTGTTGGATTAAAATGTCTCTGATAAATGCCTAATGTGAGTTACATAAAAAGAAGTTGTTGCTTGTGTTGTCTTATTAATAGCTAAAAAGTCAGAGAGTGGATTAGCAGTATTTAGGACAAAATGTATGTGTTGTTTTTCCAGAAGTAAGAATTGTTAGGGTATTTGGGAGACTGAATTGCAAAGGTTATGGAGGCATGGTCTAACCATGTAATATACCCAATATCGGAATGGCTTATGTCTGGGATGTCCCATTTGGTGGTTATGAACATATTGATTTGTGTGTGTGTTGTGTCTTTCTGAGTGGAATGTCAGAGGGGTTTAAACACCTCCATATGTTAAAGTCTTCCCTGACTGGCCATGATCCTAATTCTGGGTGAGGGGGTCTATTACTCTTCAAAGTTGTATCTAGTGTAGTGTCGTGAATGATGTTAAAGTCACCACAAATTATTACTTTCCCTGTGATATTATTTTTACGTTTTTTTGTTATGTATTGAGGAATGTTATTTAATATTTATTGGGGGCATAAAGGTTGACAATAGTTTAAACACAGTTGTTTATAGAACAAGTTAAGGAAGTGGCCTTTTTTGGTAATTAAGGGGTTGTGTCCTTAGAAAAATAAATGGCTGGGTTTGGGATTAAACAAAGAGAGCAAACGCACTGTCTTCAGCCTCCCCAGGACACAGCTGAGCGGCTCCTGTAGTGCAGCAGAGAAGGGTGGGGAGGAGCTGGCATGTAGCAGCAGCGTGGAAGTCCACGATGAATTCATTCTCAGCGTGACCTCCCTGCCTGGCTGCACACCTTGCTCTCCTCACAGCTCCTGCCAGTGCCAACCCAGCAGCCCATCTTGTATGCAGTAGTGGTGGCTAAGTCCAGTTCTTTACAAGTGCCATGTTCCTTCCTTGTGTCCTCCAGTCTTGACTAATTCCTGTACCTTTGCTGTGTGTTGTCTGTGGGAAAAAAAAATCCTGGCTTCCTCAGCTTCAGCCGGCCTCAGGCAGCCATTTACACATCAGCACTTCACCTGCAGTACACTTAATAATGCTGTATTCTTCCTCCTCCTCTTCGGCTTAGCATGTTGGCAGAAGTAGAAATGGAAAGCTCCAAAAATAAGAACTAATCTAAAAGGATATATTCACACAGCGGAAACCATCATGAAATTTTTCACACACAATCCATTGCAGAAATCCGCAGCTATTCTACCATAAAAGAGCATGTTGGCGTGTGTGTTAATGCTTCTTAGGGTTTATTGGTTTAATGTGGGGAGCGGTTAATATCTGGGGCAAGCTGTAGTTTTTATCGCTACGCTTTTGTGGTATATATACTGTCTTGTATAACTTTTGTCATATTTTTGGAGGACAGGGTGAAAAACATCAATTTTGTCACTGTTTTCTTCTACTATACGGTATAAATGACATGATAGTTATTTTCTGTGTGTCAATACAATTATGATGATACAGATATATATTTTCTTTCAGGTTTTTTTCACTATTACAAAATTATGCCCCTTTATTTAACCCCTTCCCGCTCCAGGACGTAAGGGTACATCATTGAGCGTCGGACTATGTATGAAGAGAGGTCACGGCTATTAACCTTTTAAATGCCACTGTCAATTCTGACAGCGGCATTTGAATCCCCCGAACTATGTTCGGGGGTCCCGTACGCCCCCCCCCCACGGTGAGATCGTGGGAGCCGTGCAGGTGTCATGGCAGCCGGGGACCTTCTGAAAGGCCCCAGGGCTGCCTTAGCAGACTGCCTATCAAGCCAACCCTGTGGGGTGGCTTGATAGACTGCCTGTCAAATAGCATTACGTCATACTGCAGGAGCGATCAAAGCATCGCATGTTGTAGTCCCCCAGGGGGACTTTATTGATTAAGGCCTTAGTCACACGGGCGTTTTTCGCCGCTATTTGCGCATGCGCATGCGTCCGGCAATTTTATAAAACCATTGCTTTGCAATGGTATCGGACACATGAGCGCTTTTTATGCGCTCGTCCGATAAATTATAGAACAGAAATCGCAGATCGCACCTATCTGCGATCTGCGATTCCTGTTCTCTTCTCTATATGCACTCAATGGGGCCGGCGGCAGCAGCGCCGACCCCATTGAGAACATATAGAAGACAAATCCTTCTTCTCTGCCACAGCTGTAACAGCTGTGGCAGAGAAGAACGATGTTTGCCCATTGAATTCAATGGAGCCGGCAATACAGCCGACTCCATTGAAAGCAATGGGCTGCCAGCGTGCGCAGGATGAATTGTCAGGAAGGGCTTAAATATATAAGCCCTTCCCTGCAATTCATCCAGAAAAGTGTTAAAATAAAAAATATATATATACTCACCTGCTCCCGGCAGCCGGAGTTCCGTGCGGCCAGCCTGCAGTGGGTGTGAAGGGGGTGTGAGTCAGACCTGCCCCCTGATTGGCTCAGCGCTGAGCCAATCAGGGGGCAGGTCTGACTCACACCCCCTTCACACCCACTGCAGGTCGGCCGTGCGGAACTCCGGATGCCGGGAGCAGGTAAGTATATATATGTTTTTTATTTTAACACTTTTCTGGATGAATTGCAGGGAAGGGCTTATATATTTAAGCCCTTCCCGACAATTCATCCCACACTCGCCCGCAGCGCATTGCTTTCAATGGAGCGGGCTGTATTGCCGGCTCCATTGAATGCAATGCGCTGGACAGCTCCGGCCCGTTTCAAATGAAACGCGGCTAGGAGCAGATTTTCGGGCGATTTTCGGGCACCGGTCACGTGATTTGCGGATGCGCATCCGTCATGCGATCCGCAAATCGCGCGAAAAAACGCCCGTCTGACTAAGGCCTCAGAGTAAGAGTAGGTTGTGCTACTTTAATTCATCAGATAGACATAACCATTAACCAAGGAGAGAGTTATTGAACCATACCTCTACACCAGTTCAGCATTACCAATTGTTCTTGGTGAATTCACCCTTCCAACAATTTTCAACAATTCAACAATTCAATTCAATAGCTGTCATTCAATAGCTGAGAGCTGCCCCTGATTGGTCCTTGCGCTGAGCCAATCAGAGGCAGAACTCACTCACCCATTCATGAATTCATGAATGGGTGAGTGAGAGCTGCCTCTGATTGGTGAGGGCTGTGACCAATCAGAGGCAGCCCATTCAGCAGGCGGGGATTTTAAATCCCCGCCTGTTGAATACTACACAGAGCAGTTCAGGAGAACTGCCGGCCGGCCGCGGCTGAACTCCGGCTGCAGGGACAAGGTGAGTATATATTTTTTCTTTACTTTTACACATTTTAGGATGATTTTTAGGGAAGGGCTTATATTTTTAAGCCCTTCCCGAAAATTCATCCCGCGCTCGCCGGCAGCCCATTGCTTTCAATTGAGCCGGCTGTATTGCCGGCTCCATTGAATTCAATGAGCGAACATCGTTCTTCTCTGCCACAGCTGTTACAGCTGTGGCAGAGGAGAATGATCTTTGTAGTATATGTTCCCAATGGGGTCGGTGCTGCTGCCGCCGGCCCCATTGAGCACATATATAGAACACAAGGAATCGCAGAACGCAGATAGGTGCGATCTGCGATTCCTCGTGTCCTATAATTTATCATACATCCGCATAAAAAGCTGCCATGTGACCGATCCCATTGCAAAGCAATGGTTCTATATATGCGCAGATCGCATGCGCAAATCGCACGAAAAAACGCCCGTCTGACCGAGGCCTTAGGGTGCACTCACATGAGCGTGTGCGTGTGCTTTACATAGGTGCACACAAAACCACGTACGTGCACAAAAACGCATGAATGCAGGTCCGTGTAGTATTGCTTTCAATGGGACGGTGGCTGCAGCCAGAGGGCCAATTGAACGCAATAGGATGCTGGCAACCCCTGCAGTAATTTTCAAGGAATAGCTTGAAATATAAGCTCTTCCCTAAAAATCACCTGTGGTTTTTGGAGAAAAAAAAAAATGATATACATACATATACACACACCTCTCCGCCACTGCTGTGACAGAGGATCGCGATGTTCTCCCATTGCTTTCAATGGGACTGGCACTTCTGCAGTCCCATTGAAAGCAATGGGCTGCCGGCATGCCCTGCAGGGATATTTGGGGAAGGGCTTTAAATATAAGCCTTTCCCTGAAAAATCATCCCTAGAATGTGCTAAAAAATAAATAAATAAATACATATACACTCACCTCTCCTTTAAAATCCCCACCTGCTGAAAGGGCTGTATTTAATTGGCTGAGCACTCAGCCAATCACAGACAGCACTCAGCCATTCATTGAATGACAGCTAAGTGCTGCCTGTGATTGGTCACAGCACTTAGCCAATCACAGGCAGCTCTTGGCCATTCATTGAATTCTATTGAAAGCAATGGGAGAACATCGTGATCCTCTGTCACAGCTGTGGCAGGGGATTCTTTACTCCCCATGCAGATGAAGAAATCCTCTGCCACAGCAGTCACAACAGTGACAGCTGTGGCAGGAGATTCTTTACTCCCCGCTGGGAGTTCCCTTGTCACTGAACACTGTGACAGTGCTGTCACAGTGTTCAGTGACAAGAGGACTCCTCGCTGGGGAATATTGACCTAGGGTGCACGCATGTTCTACATTTTGCATGTACGTGCGTTTGCACGCCTGTAAAACATGGACAAGTGAGCACATCATAGGGAATTAAATGGTTCTAATTAGAGATGAGCGAACGCGTTCGTCCGAGCTTGATATTCGTGCGAATATTAGGGTGTTCGGGATGTTCGTTATTCGTGACGAACACCATGCGGTGTTCTGGTTACTTTCACTTCCTTCCCTGAGACGTTAGCGCGCTTTTCTGGCCAATTGAAAGACAGGGAAGGCATTACAACTTCCCCCTGCAACGTTTAAGCCCTATACCACCCCCCTGCTGTGAGTGGCTGGCGAGATCAGGTGTTCGCCTAATATAAAAGTCGGCCCCTCCCGCGGCTCGCCTCAGATGCGGTGTGAGTTAGATGAGGGACAGTGCTGTTTATACCGGAGCTGCTGTAGGGAAAGAATTGGTAGTTAGTGTAGGCTTCAAGACCCCCCAAAGGTCCTTATTAGGGCCACTGATAGCTGTGTGTTGGCTGCTGTTAGCAGTGGGATTTTTTTTTTTTTCTCAAAATCGCCTCTGCAGACCGTTGCACCTGGCATTAGGGACAGAAGTGCTGCATAGGCAGGGAGAGTGTTAGGAGTGAGTGTAGCCTTCAAGAACCTCAACGGTCCTTTCTAGGGCCATATTTATCCGTGTGCAGTACTGTCCAGGCTGCTGTTGGCTGTGCTGCATTTTTTTTGGGCTTCTCAAAATCGCCTCTGCAGAGCATTGCACCCTCCATTGATACTGCAGGGAAAGAATTGTATAGGCAGGGCCACAACACAGTTATTATTCATAGAATATACGCAGTGCTGCCTGTTGGTGGGAAAAAACTGAAAACAAATCTATTTGTCCAGCCTGTGTCCGTCCTTACGCCTGTGTAGACGTGTGAGCTGCGTGAAAAACATTGCTAAATCATACGCAGCCAGCTACGCTTTACTGCTGGGTTCGCCATTTGCTTTCCTTAATTGGGAAAAAAAAATACCTGCTCTCCAAGAGTTATAATAACTCTGCTACCCTCACGTTCTGTGACACATAAGCAGGGACACAGCGCAGTTATTAAACTTCGCAGGTTCATTGAATATACGCAGTGCTGCCTGTTGGTGGGAAAAAACTGAAAACAAATCTATTTGTCCAGCCTGTGTCCGTCCTTACGCCTGTGTAGACGTGTGAGCTGCGTGAAAAACATTGCTAAATCATACGCAGCCAGCTACGCTTTACTGCTGGGTTCGCCATTTGCTTTCCTTAATTGGGAAAAAAAAATACCTGCTCTCCAAGAGTTATAATAACTCTGCTACCCTCACGTTCTGTGACACATAAGCAGGGACACAGCGCAGTTATTAAACTTCGCAGGTTCATTGAATATACGCAGTGCTGCCTGTTGGTGGGAAAAAACTGAAAACAAATCTATTTGTCCAGCCTGTGTCCGTCCTTACGCCTGTGTAGACGTGTGAGCTGCGTGAAAAACATTGCTAAATCATACGCACCCAGCTACGCTTTACTGCTGGGTTCGCCATTTGCTTTCCTTAATTGGGAAAAAAAATACCTGCTCTCCAAGAGTTATAATAACTCTGCTACCCTCACGTTCTGTGACACATAAGCAGGGACACAGCGCAGTTATTAAACTTCGCAGGTTCATTGAATATACGCAGTGCTGCCTGTTGGTGGGAAAAAACTGAAAACAAATCTATTTGTCCAGCCTGTGTCCGTCCTTACGCCTGTGTAGACGTGTGAGCTGCGTGAAAAACATTGCTAAATCATACGCACCCAGCTACGCTTTACTGCTGGGTTCGCCATTTGCTTTCCTTAATTGGGAAAAAAAATACCTGCTCTCCAAGAGTTATAATAACTCTGCTACCCTCACGTTCTGTGACACATAAGCAGGGACACAGCGCAGTTATTAAACTTCGCAGGTTCATTGAATATACGCAGTGCTGCCTGTTGGTGGGAAAAAACTGAAAACAAATCTATTTGTCCAGCCTGTGTCCGTCCTTACGCCTGTGTAGACGTGTGAGCTGCGTGAAAAACATTGCTAAATCATACGCAGCCAGCTACGCTTTACTGCTGGGTTCGCCATTTGCTTTCCTTAATTGGGAAAAAAAAATACCTGCTCTCCAAGAGTTATAATAACTCTGCTACCCTCACGTTCTGTGACACATAAGCAGGGACACAGCGCAGTTATTAAACTTCGCAGGTTCATTGAATATACGCAGTGCTGCCTGTTGGTGGGAAAAAACTGAAAACAAATCTATTTGTCCAGCCTGTGTCCGTCCTTACGCCTGTGTAGACGTGTGAGCTGCGTGAAAAACATTGCTAAATCATACGCACCCAGCTACGCTTTACTGCTGGGTTCGCCATTTGCTTTCCTTAATTGGGAAAAAAAATACCTGCTCTCCAAGAGTTATAATAACTCTGCTACCCTCACGTTCTGTGACACATAAGCAGGGACACAGCACAGTTATTAAACTTAGATAATTCATTCACTAGAGGCAGTGGGGCCTTTCGTTTTCCAAAAAGGGCAAAAATTATATTTGGCCTGCAGTCTTGCGCCAATTTATTTCCTGCCTGGGAAATCTAATCACTGGTAATACAGCATGCTGAGGGGTAGGGGTAAGCCTAGAGGACGTGGACGTGGACGTGGCCGAGGACGCGGAGGGCCAAGTGAGGGTGTGGGCACAGGCCAAGCTCCTGATCCAGGTGTGTCGCAGCTGTCTGCTGCGCGATTAGGAGAGAGGCACGTTTCTGGCGTCCCCACATTCATCGCCCAATTAATGGGTCCACGCGGGAGACGGTTATTAGAAAATGAGCAGTGTGAGCAGGTCCTGTCCTGGATGGCAGAAAGTGCTTCGAGCAACCTATCGTCTACCCGCAGTTCTGCGCCGTCCACTGCTGCCAATCCGAATCCTCTGTCTGCTGCTCCTCCTTCCTCCCAGCCTCCTCAGTCCACTACAATGACACCTGCTCAGGAGCGGGAACACTCCCAGGAACTGTTCTCGGGCCCCTGCTTAGATTGGGCAGCAGCGGTTCCTCTCCCACCAGAGGAGTTTATCGTCACTGATGCCCAACCATTCGAAAGTTCCCGGGGTCCGGGGGAAGAGGCTGGGGACTTCCGCCAACTGTCTCAACAACTTTCTGTGGGTGAGGAGGACGATGACGATCAGACACAGTTGTCTTGCAGTGAGGTAGTAGTAAGGGCAGTAAGTCCCAGGGAGCAGCGCACAGAGGATTCGGAGGAAGAGCAGCAGGACGATGAGGTGACTGACCCCACCTGGTGTGCAACGCTTACTCAGGAGGACAGGTCTTCAGAGGGGGAGTCAAGGGCATCAGCAGGGCAGGTTGCAAGAGGCAGTGCGGTGGCCAGGGGTAGAGGCAGGGCCAGACCGAATAATCCACCAAGTGTTTCCCAAAGCGCCCCCTCGCGCCATGCCACCCTGCGTAGGCCGAGGTGCTCTAAGGTCTGGCAGTTTTTCACAGAGACGCCTGACGACCGACGAACAGTGGTGTGCAACCTTTGTCGCGCAAAGCTCAGCCGGGGAGCCAACACCAACAGCCTCACCACCACCACCATGCGCAGACATATGATGGCCAAGCACCCCGCAAGGTGGGACAAAGGCCGTTCACCGTCTCCGGTTTGCACCCCTGCCTCTCCCCCTGTGCCCCAACCTGCCACTGAGATGCAACCCCCCTCTCAGGACACAGGCACTACCGCCTCATGGCCTGCACCCACACCCTCATCTCCGCTGTCCTCGGCCCCATCCAGCAGTGTAGTTCAGCGCACCGTTCAGCCGTCGCTTGCGCAAGTGTTCGAGCGCAAGCGCAAGTACGCCGCCACGCACCCGCACGCTCAAACGTTAACCGTCCGCATCGCAAAATTCATCAGCCTTGAGATGCTGCCGTATAGGGTTGTGGAAACGGAGTCCTTCAAAAGTATCATGGAGGCGGCGGCCCCGCGCTACTCAGTTCCCAGTCGCCACTACTTTTCCCGATGTGCCGTCCCAGCCCTGCACGACCACGTCTCCCGCAACATTGTGCGCGCCCTCACCAACGCGGTTACTGCCACGGTCCACTTAACTACGGACACGTGGACAAGCACAGGCGGGCAGGGCCACTACATCTCCCTGACGGCACATTGGGTGAATTTAGTGGAGGCTGGGACAGAGTCAGAGCCTGGGACCGCTCACGTCCTACCCACCCCCAGAATTGCGGGCCCCAGCTCGGTGCTGGTATCTGCGGAGGTGTATGCTTCCTCCACTAAAGCACCCTCCTCCTCCTCCTCCTCCTCTGTCTCACAATCAAGATGTGTTAGCAGCAGCATGTCGCCAGCAGTCGGTGTCGCGCGGTGTGGCAGCACAGCGGTGGGCAAGCGTCAGCAGGCCGTGCTGAAACTACTCAGCTTAGGCGATAAGAGGCACACGGCCCACGAACTGCTGCAGGGTCTGACACAGCAGACCGACCGCTGGCTTGCGCCGCTGAGCCTCCAACCGGGCATGGTCGTGTGTGACAACGGCCGTAACCTGGTGGCGGCTCTGCAGCTTGGCAGCCTCACGCACGTGCCATGCCTGGCCCACGTCTTTAATTTGGTGGTTCAGCGGTTTCTGAAAAGCTACCCACGCTTGTCAGACCTGCTCGTAAAGGCGCGCCGGCTCTGCGCACATTTCCGCAAGTCCCACACGGACGCTGCCACCCTGCGCACCCTGCAACATCACTTTAAGCTGCCAGTGCACCGACTGCTGTGCGACGTGCCCACACGGTGGAACTCTACGCTCCACATGTTGGCCAGGCTCTATGAACAACGGAGAGCTATAGTCGAATACCAACTCCAACATGGGCGGCGCAGTGGGAGTCAGCCTCCTCAATTCCTTTCAGAAGAGTGGGCCTGGTTGGCAGACATCTGCCATGTCCTTGGTAATTTTGAGGAGTCTACCCAGGTGGTGAGCGGCGATGCTACAATCATTAGCGTCACCATTCCTCTGCTATGCATCTTGAGAAATTCCCTGCAAACCATAAAGGCAGCTGCTTTGCGCTCGGAAACGGGGGCGGGGGAAGACAGTATGCCGCTGGATAGTCAGGGCACCCTCCTGTCTATTTCTCAGCGCGTACAGGAGGAGGAGGAGGAGCATGAGGAGGATGAGGAGGAGGGGGAAGAGACAGCTTGGCCCGCTGCTGACGGTACACCGGCTGATTGCCTGTCATCCTTTCAGCGTGTATGGCCTGAGGAGGAGGAGGAGGAGGAGGAGGATCCTGAAAGTGATCTTCCTAGTGAAGACAGCCATGTGTTGCGTACAGGTACCCTGGCACACATGGCTGACTTCATGTTAGGATGCCTTTCTCGTGACCCTCGCGTTGCACGCATTCTGGCCACGACGGATTACTGGGTGTACACACTGCTCGATCCACGGTATAAGGAGAACCTGCCCACTCTGATTCCCGAAGAGGAAAGGGGTTCGAGAGTGTTGCTATACCACAGGACCCTTGCGGACAAGCTGATGGTAAAATTCCCAGCCGACAGCGCTAGTGGCAGAAGGCGCAGTTCCGAGGGCCATGTTGCAGGGGATGTGCGTAGATCGAGCAGCATGTACATCCCAGGCAGTGCAACAGTCTTTAAGGGCCTGGCCAGCTTTATGGCTCCCCACCAAGACTGTGTCACCGCTCCCCAGTCACGGCTGAGTCGGCGGGAGCACTGCAAAAGGATGGTGAGGGAGTACGTAGCGGATCGCACGACCATCCTTGGTGACGCCTCTGCCCCCTACAACTACTGGGTGTCGAAGCTGGACACGTGGCCTGAACTAGCCCTGTATGCCCTTGAGGTGCTTGCTTGTCCTGCGGCTAGCGTGTTGTCGGAGAGGGTGTTTAGTGCGGCTGGGGGAATCATCACAGATAAGCGTAGCCGCTTGTCAACCGACAGTGCCGACAGGCTAACACTCATCAAGATGAACAAAGGCTGGATTTCCCCAGACTTCTGTTCTCCACCAGCGGACAGCAGCGATACGTAAGCAATACGTAGGCTGCACCCGCGGATGGAAGCTACGTTCTCTCTCACCATCCAAAACGGGGACATTTCTGCTTCATCAATCTGTGTCTAATATTCCTCCTCCTCCTCCTCCTGCTCCACCTCCTGAAACCTCACGTAATCACGCTGAACGGGCAATTTTTCTTAGGGCCACAAGGCTCACTCAAATAATTTTTCAGAACAATTTTTATAAGTTTCAATGCGCTTAAAAGCATTGGAACTTTAACTTGAACCAATTTTTCGTTACACTGGGCTGCCTCCAGGCCTAGTTACCACTTAAGCCACATTAACCAAAGCGATTAATGGGTTTCACCTGCCCTCTTGGCTGGCCATGGCCAATTTTTGGGATGTACATTAGTACTGTTGATACAGCAATTTGTGTGGGCCCTCGCCTACAGTGTAATCAAATTAATTTTTAGCCCACCTGCATTACAGCTGACGTTACCTCAGCTGTGTTGGGCAATGCAATGGGATATTTTTGTGTACCGCCGGTGGGTTCCAGGGAGCCACCCATGCTGTAGGTGCACACTGAGTTTTTAATACATCTGTACACTTCTAAAGAACCCGTCTGACCGGGGCATGCAGTGTGGGCCGAAGCCCACCTGTATTACGCACGACATTACTACCTCAGCTGTGTTGGGCAATGCAATGGGATATTTCTATGTACCGCCGGTGGCTTCCTGGCACCCACCCAGGCAGTGGGTCCACAGGGAGTTAAACCTACATGTGTCCACTTGTAAAGAATCCCAGTCTGACTGGGGCATGCAGTGTGGGCCGAAGCACACCTGTATTACGCACGACATTACTACCTCAGCTGTGTTGGGCAATGCAATGGGATATTTCTATGTACCGCCGGTGGCTTCCTGGCACCCACCCAGGCAGTGGGTCCACAGGGAGTTAAACCTACATGTGTCCACTTGTAAAGAATCCCAGTCTGACTGGGGCATGCAGTGTGGGCCGAAGCCCACCTGTATTACGCACGACATTACTACCTCAGCTGTGTTGGGCAATGCAATGGGATATTTTTGTGTACCGCCGGTGGGTTCCAGGGAGCCACCCATGCTGTGGGTCGACAGGGACTTCACAATAGGGAGTTGTACCTGCCTGTGTCTATGAATTAAAAAGCCCGGTCTGACTGGGGCATGCAGACACCTTGACAGAATGAATAGTGTGTGGCACATAGGTTCCCCATTGCTATGCCCACGTGTGCAGCTCCAGATGGCGGTGGCACAGGATTCTATTTCTCATTGCTTCTGTACAGCATTGTGGGCTATCGCTCCGCCACTTTTAAAGAGGGTCGCTGCCTAGCCGTGCCAACCTCTGCAGTGTATGCCTGCGGTCCCTCGTCATGGCAGACGCAATTCTAAATAGACATGAGCGTGGTGTGGCATGAGGGCAGCTGAAGGCTGCGCAGGGACACTTTGGTGTGCGCTGTGGGGGGGAGGGGGTGCGGTTGGGCAGCATGTAACTCAGGAGAAGTGGCAGTGGAGTGTCATGCAGGCAGTGATTGTGCTTTGTTGGAGGTAGTGTGGTGCTTAGCAAAGGTATGCCATGCTAATGAGCGCTTTTCAGAAGTAAAAGTTGTTGGGAGGGGGGGGGGCCCACTCTTGCCGCTATTGTGGCTTAATAGTGGGACCTGTGAACTTAGGATGCAGCCCAACATGTAGCCCCTCGCCTGCCCTATCCGTCACTGTGTCATTCCCATCACTTTCCTGAATTGCCCAGATTTTCACACATGAAAACCTTAGCGAGCATCGGCAAAATACAAAAATGTTCTGGTCGCCCATTGACTTCAATGGGGTTCGTTGTTCGAAACGAACCCTCGAGCATCACGGGAAGTTCGTTACGAATAACGAACACCCGAACATTTTGGTGTTCGCTCATCTCTAGTTCTAATAGGTGCGCATTTTTGTGCACACAATTGTATGCACATAAACACGCACATGTGAATCCACCCTTAAGGGGTGCTATTTGACATTAAAAGTGTTTTGTTTTTTGAAGCCTGGTCTAATCATTTTATAGTTATGGATTAATAAAAGTTATATTTTAAAGAGAAAACGAATCTACTCAGTGAAACCCTCATGTACAAATTTAAGTGATTCTTCTGCTACAGTGAAACTTTCATAAGAAAACAAAGTCTGCCAGAAGTGAATGACAAAAGTGTGTGACCCAGAAAATGACACTCAAAAAACAAAGCTGCACAAAAATAATGGCAGTGTTTAAAAGCAAAATACAGGCAACAGAAAGTGTGTGAAGTCTAATTAAAGAATTCTGGAATTTTTTGTGTGAATTTTCTACGTTGAATGCACGTTGAAAAGCTTGATGAAGTCTATGAAAAAGCACATCCACATTTATTCGGCAGAATGAATATATAATGTATAATAAAATATCCTCTCTCTTCAAATATGTCAGATTGTATAATAGTACCATTATCTCTTAGTTATAATATCATGACAATTCCTTGTCATAGCCTTATATGAGAAAAAGCAGTAAAGAACTTAAAAGTTTTTCTTTATTATGTTCAGTTATTGTAAATTCTGTTTAAGCGTTACCATCCTTGAACTTATATACACAGTTTATAAACCTTGAATAATTTTAGCTAGTCTCCCAGAAACTATGCAGCAATCACTTACAGGCTATGGACATCTTTGAGGGGGGCATCTTAAATGCATGTATTTTGGGCTTAATAAAAATCTCAGAAAGCGGCCATATATGTACTGATATATTGAAACAAGAGGGAAGGCATATACACCACATCCCAAACAAGCAGACAGCCAGACTGCCAAATGGAGGAGCAATTTGCACTGATGAACAACCACTCATACGTTTTCCTTATATTGAGGGAGCGGCTGCTTAGTACTATTCTTGCAAAAAGAAGCAGATACAGGGGGTCAGGGCACATGGTACATGTAGTGCACCATGCAGACTTACAACCTATACTTATGCTATATTTCAATCCAACAGGCTGCCCTGGACAGCTGGTTGCCATTATTATCCAAGACTAATTTAAGCAGTCCTATATGCATGTACTGCTACTGATAAAATATAAGTTTCTCAAAAACTACTGCACAGATCCACACAATAGCCTGTTGCTACCTTGTGCTGCCCGGTATTAGTGTATCTTGACGCCTTAAGGAAGTCCTGGTGGAGGCAAGATTGACAGGGAGTGACGCCCCCTGTACCTGATTGGCTGCACAGCAGCCGTGCAAATAGGTCCTGTTAGGACTTTTTCAGGGCGCCCGGCGGTGCAGCACAAGGGGCACAGCCAGCCAAATTGGGTTTCACATACCAGCCACAGCATGGTCGGGGGGACACAGACTGTTATGCAGGCGCACACGGTGGCAGCCGTAACATGCCAGCATTTATGCACACTGTCCTGCTAGGACCTTTGGGCCTTCACCCTATCGGGAGCTGGGGGTGTAAGAGGGACATTCCTGCTGTCAAAACCCTAGCTTCAGGTGGCGTCAAGGTACACTAATACCGCGCTGCCCTTAGATAGGAGTCTATTTAAGCTACAGTATACACTCTGACATTGTTATAATGTAAACGTAATGGCAAATATGCTGTAATATTTCAAAACACAAACTGGAATCAAAGCTAAACATGTCAAATATTCAGAGTTTTTAACCACAAGCAAAACTGCTTAATATGCCACATGATAAAATGTTTCAACCTAATGTATTCAAATGTACAGAAGAATTCTTGCAACCGTTTACACCAGAATACTGGCTTTAAGACACAGCAATTTTTTGTGCATGTGTCACTTGTACAAAACTTTGCAACTATTCTGTGTTTTCTGCTGCCCTCACCGCTCCTGAAAAAATGGACAGAGCTTGCTCCCTAAATTTACTATAATTTACACCCCGAAACTGGAGTAAATTATAGTGGAAGTCTATTACCTGCTGTATGTAGATTTCAGCAGGTGGCACATGGCCAACTCATGATGTTGCAAAATGGAATAATAAGCTTGTTCCTCTTATTACATTTGGTGCATCTTACTGCAGCATCACTTATCTAAGACCAGTGTGTAAAACACTGGTCTTAGGGCTTATATACACAGCCGTTGGAGTTTTTTTACGTGTACCCGCCGGCGCCGTAAAAAAAGCGTGAATAGGCATTCAAAGTTAATGTTTGTGCGCCCGTTCAGACAGCTTGAGCACATACGCCGATCCCTCAATGCCGTTGGGCGGGGGAGACAGTTTAGCCCTGCTAAACTATTCTTCCCCTTCCCTCCCACTCGCTGGCTCTCTACAAGCCAGCAATGGAAGAGGTGGGACGAGGCGGAGTCTAGCTTTGGTCCAAAAATCAGACAGAAATAGCACCCATTTATTTGAATAGGTGTATGCACGAGCATCCTGTTACTTCGACTAATAGTCTGAGTAAAAGAAATCGCAGAATGTCCTATTCTTGTTCAGCACATCGGACAGCAAAAATTAACAACCTCCCCCCAAAAATGGTGCAATTGCATTTTTTTTCATTTCACCCCACTTAAAAAGGTTTCAGATTTTTCAGTACATTATATGGTGCATTAAATGGTTTAATTAACCCCTTAATGCTACAGGAAATACAGTTATGTCCTGCAGTGTCGGGGTATGTATGAAGAGAGATCGCCGGGCGACATTTCTTCATACAGCGCGGGCATCGACTCTATATTACAGCTGACACCCGCGGGCAATAGGTGCAATCAGCCGCGCAGCTGATCGACACTATTAACCATTTAAATGCCGCTGTCAATTCTAACAGCGGCATTTAAATCCCCCGAACGATCTTTGGGGATCCTGTACGTCGGCACCGTGATGAGATTGCAGGGAGCCATGCGGGTGTCATGGCAGCTGGGGTCCTTCTGAAAGCCCCCAGGGCTGTCTTAGCAGACTGCCTATCAAGCTATCCCCGTGTAGTGGCTTGATAGACTGCCTACCCGATAACAGTATGATGTAATGCTATAGCATTACATGATGCTGCAGGAGCGATCAAAGCATCGTTAGTTGTGGTCCCCTAGGACAGTGGTCCCAAACCTTTTTGACACCAGGGACCGGCTTCAAGCAAGAACATTTTTACAAGGCCCGGCAGGGTTGGGTGGGACATGGGCGGGGCTTTGGTTATATGGGGCGGGGTTATGAAGGTGGTTGGAGTTTAGTGCATACTTATTCAATTATGAGATTTAGATTGTCCTGGCAGTACACACATAGGGCAGTATAATATACCCCCCCCCCTGCCTGGCAGCACACACATAGGGCAGTATATAATCTACCCCCCGCAGCACACACATAGGGCAGCATATCATTTATCCTCCCCCCCAGCACACACATAGGGCAGCATATAATTTATCTCCCCCCCAGTAATAGACAGCCCCCCGAGTAATTAGCAGCCCCCCCAGTAATAAGTAGCCCCCACCCCCAGTAATAAGCAGCCCCCCCCCCCCAGTAATAAGCAGCCCCCCCAGTAATAAGCAGGCCCCCCTCAGTAATAGGCATCCACCCCCAGTAATAGGCACCCCCCCCAGTAATAGGCATCCCCCCTGTAATAAGCAGCCCCCCAGTAATAAGCACGCCCCTCCAGTAGTAAGCCCCCCCAGTTGGAAGCAGCCCCCCCAGTAACAGGCAGCCCCCCCGGTAGTAAGCAGCCCCCCCAGTAGTAAGCAGCCCCCCAGTAGTAAGCAGCCCCCTCCCCCAGTAGTAAGCAGCCCCCCCCGTAACAGGCAGCCCCCCCAGTAGTAAGCAGACCCCCCCAGTAACAGGCGGCCAAGCCAGTAATAGGCAGCCCCCCCCAGTAATAAGCAGCCCCCAAGCAATAAGCAGCCCCCCCAGTAGTAAGCAGCCCCCAGTTGTAAGCAGCCCACCAAGTAACAGGCAGCCCCCCAGTAGTAAGCAGTCCCCCCCAGTAACAGGCAGCCCCCCAGTACTAAGCCCCCCCCAGTAACAGGCAGCCCTCACCCCTCAGTAATAACCAGCCCCCCCCAGAAATAAACAGCCCCCCCAACCCATATACTTACCTCCTCCCTGCTGTCAGCGTCGGTCTCTCACTGCTTGCCCTGACGTCAGTGTGCAGCCCGACACGCTTCCTCCCCGAGTCCTCTCCTGCGGAACTAATGAGCAGGGGAATCGGGGAGGAGGATCCTGGTTGCACACTGACGTCAGTGTGCGCCGGGATCAGCGCGATTACTAGCTGGGAGCTGCGGCACCCCCGATGGTAATCGCTTCAGTGGTGAGCGGCGTCGGCACGCCGCAAGCCACATAACACGAGGCAATGGGCCGGATTCGGGCCACGGGCCTTGTGTTTAGAAGAAAAGTTCTGGCGTTGCCGCGGACTGGCGCTAAACAACTAACGGCCCGGCCCCGGTCCGCAGACCGGTGGTTGGGGACCCCTGCCCTAGGAGGACTTAAAAAGAAAGTAAAAATAAGATCAATAAAGTTTTAATAATTGTAAAAAAAAAAGTAAGAAAAGTTTAAAATTACCCCCCTTTTGCCATATCTATAATAAAAGAATCGAAATCATGAAACAAAAATACACATTTGGTATCACCGCAACCGGTAAAAGTCCAATCTATCAAAGTAATGCATTATTTACCACACACGGTGAACGTCGTCCGAAAAAAAAAAAAGACCGCCAGAAATACACTTTTTCAATCACCCTCTCTTCCAGAAAATCTATATATATAAAATTGAATGTATGCATGTGTGTCTGTCTGTCTGTGTGTCTGTTTGTCCTTTATGCGCTACTACACCATTCATCCGATCGCCATGAAACTTTGGGAAGTTGTTGAGTACACTCCTGGGAAGATTATAGGCATAGTACATTTAGGCCGCCTGCACACGGGCGGGATTTCCCGCGGGATTTCCGCTGCTAAAAAGCCTGCATAGGAGTGCATTACAATACGCACTCCTATGCAGACGGCCGCGGTTTGGCCGCGCGAAATGTCACGCGGCTAACAAACCGCGGCGTGTCCTATTTTTGTGCGGGGCTCGCAGAGCCTCGCACAGAAACGTCACTCAAGCAGCCGACGGCTCCGGTCTGCGCATGCGCCGGCTGCCCGGCAGCCGGCGCATGAAAGAGCCGGGGCCGCCGGGCGCGGGTAAGTACGCGCTCGTCCCTGCAGGCGCTCAGGTCGGGTCCCGCGGCGAGAATTCTCGCCACCGGATCCGACCCGCTCGTCTGCAGGCGGCCTTATGCTATGATAAATGGCGCTCGTGCGAGCGTCGTCGACAGTTACGCCCCCCCCACATAGATCGTTTGATTTCAATCATTGCCACTAATTCTCTCACTTCCCGATGTCGTAGAAACATGAAATTTGGCACAGGCATTGATTATGTCATAAATAGGTAAAGTTAATAGGTCCCAACTTGATTATTCAATTCTAAGCACCATAGAATTAGCGTCCAAATTTTACGTACGGAATCTACTTTTCTCACTTTCCAATGTCCTTGAAATTTGGCACGAGCATTGATTATGTCATAAATAGGAAAAGGTAATCAGTCCCAACTCGATTATTCAATTCTAAGCGCCAAAGAATTAGCGTCCAAATTTTACGTACGGAATCTAATTTTCTCACTTTCCAAAGTCATAGAAACTTGAAATTTGGCACGAGCATTGATTATGTCAAAAATAGGAAAAGCTAATGGGTCCCAACTCGATTATTCAATTCTAAGCGCTAAAGAATTAGCGTCCAAATTTTACGTACGGAATCTAATTCTCACACTTTCCAATGTTGTAGAAACATGAAATTTGGCATGAGCATTGATTATGTCATAAATAGGAAAAGGTAATCAGTCCCAACTCGATTATTGAATTCTAAGCGCAAAAGAATTAGCGTCCAAATTTTACGTACGGAATCTAATTTCTCACTTCCCAATGTCATAGAAACTTGAAATTTGGCACGAGCATTGATTATGTCGTCAATAGAAAAAGGTAATAGGTCCCAACTCGATTATTCAATTCTAAGCGGCAAAGAATTAGTGTTCAAATTTTACGTACGGAATCTAATTTTCTCACTTCCGAATGTCATAGAAACTTGAAATTTGGCACAAGCATTGATTATGTCAAAAATAGGAAAGGTTAATGGGTCCGAACTCGATTATTCAATTCTAAGCACCAAAGAATGAGCATCCAAATTTTACGTAGGGAATTTAATTTTCTCACTTCCCAATGTCATAGAAACTTGAAATTTGGCACGAGCATTGATTATGTCAAAAATAGGAAAAGTTAATGGGTCTCAACTCGATTATTCAATTCTAAGCGCAAAAGAATGAGCGTCCAAATTTCACGTGCAGAATCTAATTTGCTCACTTTCCAATGTCATAGAAACTTGAAATTTAGCACGAGCATTGATTATATCATAAATAGGAAAAGTTAATAGGTCCCAACTCGATTATTCAATTCTATGCGCCAAAGAATTAGCGTTCAAATTTTACATACGGAATTTAATTTTCTCACTTCCCAATGTCATAGAAACTTGAAATTTGGCATGAGCATTGATCATGTCATAAATAGGAAAAGTTAATGGGTCCCAACTCGATTATTCAATTCTAAGTGCAAAAGAATTAGCGTCCAAATTTTACGTACGGAATCTAATTCTCTCACTTCCTGATGTCATCTATATATATAAAAAGGAATGAATGTCTGTCAGTCTGTCCTTTATGTATTACTACACCATTCATCTAATCGCCATGAAACTTTGGGAAGTTGTTGAGTACACTCCTGCGAAGATTACTGGCATAGTACATCTATCCTACAATAGGTGGCGTGCGTGCGAGCATAGTCGACAGTTATGCCCCCCAGACAAAGATCGTTTGATTTCCATCTCAAGCACTAAAGTAAAAGGCATTACGAGCAACGGGATGCATGTTCAACCAGAAAATGATGCATCTGCCGAACGTTTCGCAAGATAATTGCTGGGTATTGAGAATGCTGAGGTAAAATGAAAGCTGTGCTGTGATTGGTTGCTATTTCTTATACTGCTGATGTAACATGAAAGCTGTGCTGTGATTGGTTGCTATATATTATACTGCTGAGGCAACATGAAAGCTGTGCTGTGATTGGTTGCTATATATTATACCGCTGAGGTAACATGAAAGCTGTGCTGTGATTGGTTGCTATATATTATACTGCTGAGGTAACATGAAAGCTGCGCTGTGATTGGTTGTTATCTAGATATATAAAAACGAATGTATGTATGTATGTCTGTCTTCGCAGCAACGCGCGACGGGTAAGCTAGTATGCAATAAAAAGTGATCAAAAAGGCATATGTATTCCAACATACCAATGTAAACTACAGGGTGTCTCACAGAAAATGAGCCCTCTTACAACTATGTCAATGGAAAAATAAAAACGTTATTGCGTGCAGAAGATGTCGGCAGAAAATAACTTAGAAAAAATAAATGTATTTGAAAAAAAATAAATGTAGTACAGCAAAAAAAAACAAAAAACAATACAAGTTTGGTATTGTAGTAATCGTACTGACTGATAGAATAAAGTTATCATGTAATTTTTGTTGCAGTTTGTGCGCCGTAGAAACAAGATGCACTGAAAGATGACGGAATGTGTTTTTTTTCCCCTTCTACTCCACTTGGAAGTTTTTACGTTGTTCAGTACATTAAATAGGACCATTGAAAAATACAACATGTCCTGCAAAAAACAAGCTTTTATACAGCGATGTCGATGGATAAGTAAAGGAGTTGCGATTTTTTAAAAGAAGGGCGAAAAAAACAAAAATGGAAATAAGAAAAGGGCAGCGTCCTTAAGGGCTCATACAAAGACCGTCTCACATGAGTGTATGCGTAAAATGCTGCGTGTACAATGGCAGTGTGCAGGTACATTGCTGCGTATGGCAGCGATTTTGCACTGTGCATGACATTGTATCTCTCGCATGGTGTCATGCGAAGTCTGAGTTTTCTTTTTTTAATTTCCCACTCTGTTGCATATAAATATAATTATGAGGGCGCATTCAGACGACCGTATATCGTCCGCTGGCCGATATACGGCGTCTCTCTCTGCAGGGGGAGGAGGCTGGAAGAGCCGAGAGCAGTGCTCTGAGCTCCCGCCCCCTCTCTGCCTCCTCTCCGCCCCTCTGCACTATTTGCAATGAGAGGAGGTGGGATGGGGCGGGGCTACATTCCGGGAATTAGCTCCGCCCCGTCCCACCTCTTCTCATTGAAAATAGTGCATAGGCATGGAGAGGGGGTGTAGAGGTGGCAGAGAGGGGCAGGAGCTCAGAGCACTGCTCCCGGCTCTTCCAGCCTCCACCCCCTACAGAGAGAGACGCCGTATATTGGCCGCCAGCCGATATACGGTCGTCTGAATGTGCCCTAAATGTAAGCGTTTATTATGCGCCCGTAGAAACACAAGGGCTTTATCATGCGTAATAAGCGGTAAAATAGAACATGCTGCGCTCTTTTTTACACAATAAAAAATGCTAAAAATGTGTGAGTGGGTCAATGAAAATCAGTGTACTTTCATTGACTTCATTCACCATGTAATATGTAAAGAAATTACGATTGTGTGAGGCTGCCCTAAGTCAATAGAAAAGTAAAAAATATCGCTCTTGGAAAGCAGTGATGAAAAAACAGAAGTAAAAAAAGGAAAAATCTCTAGTTTTGAAGGGGTTATAAACTACCTAATTCAGTTCAGATGCGATAAACTGACAAAGTGATGAGGGGATTGTTCTTTTTTTGGCAGTGTTCGTATTAGGTAGGTTTAATGTTCTTAGCTATTCTTTAATATAAATCATTAGACTATCAGTTTCCTGACTGCCGTTTCCAGATAATTGCATCTAATCTGTGCAGTTTATGTAATGTAATTTGAAGATAAATCACAGAAATAACAGTCAAAAGAATTGAAGTAGGTGAACATAACTTTGCATTACCATTATTTTTGGACCTACAAGTGCAACATTTAATAGGTTTAATACGCTATAAAAGATACATGTAGATGTCTTTATGTTTGCTAGTCGGCATAGAATTAAAAAAAGTCTGAAAATGACGCATGCACATATCTAGTGAAATAACAATTATCTTGCTAAAAAAAGGGTATATATCAAGTAATAGAGGAAACTCTTGCTGGTTCTTGATGCAAAGTCGTCCAATTATAGAATCCCATCATAGATTAGCATAGTTTTATAAAATACTGAACATATGAATTATATGGTACTAAAGATATAGCTTGGGCTAATGGGACATAAATAACTTGAAATAGCTGCAAGAGGTTTACACGCAAGTACTATTAGAGGCCATTGTTTTACCATTTTCTTTTCCAGTTTCTATTAATTATCCTTAGAAGAGGATTTGTAATATCAATATTTAGGAGTGAGAAAGATAGTTATCCTCACATTACAGCAGGGATTCTTGCACTAATAATATTGTATCTTATTCATTGGACAGTTGTGTAATTTGGACCAATGCTCTAACAAACAAACATAATGGACTACAGGTATAGCACTTTATTGAAGAAAATGTAAGTATGAGCTGCTACAAAGAATTTCATGCAAAAGCTATTAAGTAAAATTATTATTTATGAGGAGCTATATGTTGTATTTAAATGGCAATCTGATAAATATGATAATTTCATTATTGCTTATTTAGAATGTAACAATTGCTATGAGAATCATAATGTTCGCACTATTTACAATAGTTCATATATTATTAGTGACAGCCTGTCATGAAAATACTGTTCTATCTTTGTCATTAGAAGCACTTTATAGCATTGTGATTTTATTTAAAAGAGAACAAGACATTACACGAAAGTCCTTTGAACACAGGTTAAAGGGGTTGTCTGGTTACAATTAACTATTTGAAATTAAGGGCAAATAAATAAACAATAAACAAATGGGTACTTACTAGAGATGAGCGAACACCAAAATGTTCGGGTGTTCGTTATTCGTAACGAACTTCCCGTGATGCTCGAGGGTTCGTTTCGAACAACGAACCCCATTGAAGTCAATGGGCGACCAGAACATTTTTGTATTTCGCCGATGCTCGCTAAGGTTTTCATGTGTGAAAATCTGGGCAATTCAGGAAAGTGATGGGAATGACACAGTGACGGATAGGGCAGGCGAGGGGCTACATGTTGGGCTGCATCCTAAGTTCACAGGTCCCACTATTAAGCCACAATAGCGGCAAGAGTGGGCCCCCCCCCCCCAACAACTTTTACTTCTGAAAAGCGCTCATTAGCATGGCATACCTTTGCTAAGCACCACACTACCTCCAACAAAGCACAATCACTGCCTGCATGACACTCCACTGACACTTCTCCTGGGTTACATGCTGACCAACCGCCCCCCCTCCCCCCCACAGCGCACACCAAAGTGTCCCTGGGCAGCCTTCAGCTGCCCTCATGCCACACCACGCTCATGTCTATTTAGAATTGCGTCTGCCATGACGAGGGACCGCAGGCACACACTGCAGAGGTTGGCACGGCTAGGCAGCGACCCTCTTTAAAAGTGGCGGAGCGATAGCCCACAATGCTGTACAGAAGCAATGAGAAATAGAATCCTGTGCCACCGCCATCAGGAGCTGCACACGTGGGCATAGCAATGGGGAACCTATGTGCCACACACTATTCATTCTGTCAAGGTGTCTGCATGCCCCAGTCAGACCGGGCTTTTTAATTCATAGACACAGGCAGGTACAACTCCCTATTGTGAAGTCCCTGTCGACCCACAGCATGGGTGGCTCCCTGGAACCCACCGGTGGTACACAGAAATATCCCATTGCATTGCCCAACACAGCTGAGGTAGTAATGTCGTGCTTAATGCAGGTGGGCTTCGGCCCACACTGCATGCCCCAGTCTGACTGGGGTTCTTTATAAGTGTACAGATGTAGTAAAAACTCCGTGTGCACCTACAGCATGGGTGGGTGCCAGGAAGCCACCGGCGGTACATAGAAATATCCCATTGCATTGCCCAACACAGCTGAGGTAGTAATGTTGTGCTTAACCCTTTCCAATCCAATTTGTATATGGTTTTCCTAGGGGGCTTACTCTTTTTCTGCCGTTATACAACGGCGCTATATGCTGGCTAAAGCCAGTACTGCATGAGCTGACACGTAGGATAGGCTCCGACAGCAGAGAGGCTGGCAATATACAGTAAGAGAACCCCGATGGACGTCTACCAACAACGGAGCTGTACAGCCTTAAACCCTAATGTCTTCACAGGTCACACAGTGGACTGGAAAGGGTTAATGCAGGTGGGTTTCGGCCCACACTGCATGCCCCAGTCAGACTGGGTTTCTTTATAAGTGGAAACAGATGCATTTATAATTCCCTGTGGACCCACTGCCTGGGTGGGTGCCAGGAAGCCACCGGCGGTACATAGAAATATCCCATTGCATTGCCCAACACAGCTGAGGTAGTAATGTTGTGCGTAATACAGGTGGGCTTCGGCCCACACTGCATGCCCCAGTCAGACTGGGGTTCTTTAGAAGTGTACAGATGTATTAAAAACTCCGTGTGCACCTACAGCATGGGTGGCTCCCTGGAACCCACCGGCGGTACACAAAAATATCCCATTGCATTGCCCAACACAGCTGAGGTAGTAATGTCGTGCTTAATGCAGGTGGGCTTCGGCCCACACTGCATGCCCCAGTCAGACTGGGGTTCTTTACAAGTGGACACATGTAGGTTAAACTCCCTGTGGACCCACTGCCTGGGTGGGTGCCAGGAAGCCACCGGCGGTACATAGAAATATCCCATTGCATTGCCCAACACAGCTGAGGTAGTAATGTTGTGCGTAATACAGGTGGGCTTCGGCCCACACTGCATGCCCCAGTCAGACTGGGGTTCTTTAGAAGTGTACAGATGTATTAAAAACTCCGTGTGCACCTACAGCATGGGTGGCTCCCTGGAACCCACCGGCGGTACACAAAAATATTCCATTGCATTGCCCAACACAGCTGAGGTTACGTCAGCTGTAATGCAGGTGGGCTAAAAATTAATTTGATTACACTGTAGGCGAGGGCCCACAAAAATTGCTGTATCAACAGTACTAATGTACATCCCAAAAATTGGCCATGGCCAGCCAAGAGGGCAGGTGAAACACATTAATCGCTTTGGTTAATGTGGCTTAAGTGGTAACTAGGCCTGGAGGCAGCCCAGTGTAACGAAAAATTGGTTCAAGTTAAAGTTCCAATGCTTTTAAGCGCATTGAAACTTTTAAAAGTTGTTCTGAAAAATTATTTGACTGAGCCTTGTGGCCCTAAGAAAAATTGCCCGTTCAGCGTGATTACGTGAGGTTTCAGGAGGAGGAGCAGGAGGAGGAGGAGGAGGAATATTAGACACAGATTGATGAAGCAGAAATGTCCCCGTTTTGGATGGTGAGAGAGAACGTAGCTTCCATCCGCGGGTGCAGCCTACGTATTGCTTACGTATCGCTGCTGTCCGCTGGTGGAGAACAGAAGTCTGGGGAAATCCAGCCTTTGTTCATCTTGATGAGTGTTAGCCTGTCGGCACTGTCGGTTGACAAGCGGCTACGCTTATCTGTGATGATTCCCCCAGCCGCACTAAACACCCTTTCCGACAAGACGCTAGCCGCAGGACAAGCAAGCACCTCCAGGGCATACAGCGCGAGTTCAGGCCACGTGTCCAGCTTCGACACCCAGTAGTTGTAGGGGGCAGAGGCGTCACCAAGGATGGTCGTGCGATCCGCTACGTACTCCCTCACCATCCTTTTACAGTGCTCCCGCCGACTCAGCCGTGACTGGGGAGCGGTGACACAGTCTTGGTGGGGAGCCATAAAGCTGGCCAGGCCCTTAAAGACTGTTGCACTGCCTGGGATGTACATGCTGCTCGATCTACGCACATCCCCTGCTACCTTGCCCTCGGTACTGCGCCTTCTGCCACTAGCGCTGTCGGCAGGGAATTTTACCATCAGCTTGTCCGCAAGGGTCCTGTGGTATAGCAACACTCTCGAACCCCTTTCCTCTTCGGGAATCAGAGTGGGCAGGTTCTCCTTATACCGTGGATCGAGCAGTGTGTACACCCAGTAATCCGTCGTGGCCAGAATGCGTGCAACGCGAGGGTCACGAGAAAGGCATCCTAACATGAAGTCAGCCATGTGTGCCAGGGTACCAGTACGCAACACATGGCTGTCCTCACTAGGAAGATCACTTTCAGGATCCTCCTCCTCCTCCTCCTCCTCCTCAGGCCATACACGCTGAAAGGATGACAGGCAATCAGCCGGTGTACCGTCAGCAGCGGCCCAAGCTGTCTCTTCCCCCTCCTCCTCATCCTCCTCATGCTCCTCCTCCTCCTCCTGTACGCGCTGAGAAATAGACAGGAGGGTGCCCTGACTATCCAGCGGCATACTGTCTTCCCCCGCCCCCGTTTCCGAGCGCAAAGCAGCTGCCTTTATGGTTTGCAGGGAATTTCTCAAGATGCATAGCAGAGGAATGGTGACGCTAATGATTGTAGCATCGCCGCTCACCACCTGGGTAGACTCCTCAAAATTACCAAGGACATGGCAGATGTCTGCCAACCAGGCCCACTCTTCTGAAAGGAATTGAGGAGGCTGACTCCCACTGCGCCGCCCATGTTGGAGTTGGTATTCGACTATAGCTCTCCGTTGTTCATAGAGCCTGGCCAACATGTGGAGCGTAGAGTTCCACCGTGTGGGCACGTCGCACAGCAGTCGGTGCACTGGCAGCTTAAAGTGATGTTGCAGGGTGCGCAGGGTGGCAGCGTCCATGTGGGACTTGCGGAAATGTGCGCAGAGCCGGCGCGCCTTTACGAGCAGGTCTGACAAGCGTGGGTAGCTTTTCAGAAAGCGCTGAACCACCAAATTAAAGACGTGGGCCAGGCATGGCACGTGCGTGAGGCTGCCGAGCTGCAGAGCCGCCACCAGGTTACGGCCGTTGTCACACACGACCATGCCCGGTTGGAGGCTCAGCGGCGCAAGCCAGCGGTCGGTCTGCTGTGTCAGACCCTGCAGCAGTTCGTGGGCCGTGTGCCTCTTATCGCCTAAGCTGAGTAGTTTCAGCACGGCCTGCTGACGCTTGCCCACCGCTGTGCTGCCACACCGCGCGACACCGACTGCTGGCGACATGCTGCTGCTAACACATCTTGATTGTGAGACAGAGGAGGAGGAGGAGGAGGAGGGTGCTTTAGTGGAGGAAGCATACACCTCCGCAGATACCAGCACCGAGCTGGGGCCCGCAATTCTGGGGGTGGGTAGGACGTGAGCGGTCCCAGGCTCTGACTCTGTCCCAGCCTCCACTAAATTCACCCAATGTGCCGTCAGGGAGATGTAGTGGCCCTGCCCGCCTGTGCTTGTCCACGTGTCCGTAGTTAAGTGGACCGTGGCAGTAACCGCGTTGGTGAGGGCGCGCACAATGTTGCGGGAGACGTGGTCGTGCAGGGCTGGGACGGCACATCGGGAAAAGTAGTGGCGACTGGGAACTGAGTAGCGCGGGGCCGCCGCCTCCATGATACTTTTGAAGGACTCCGTTTCCACAACCCTATACGGCAGCATCTCAAGGCTGATGAATTTTGCGATGCGGACGGTTAACGTTTGAGCGTGCGGGTGCGTGGCGGCGTACTTGCGCTTGCGCTCGAACACTTGCGCAAGCGACGGCTGAACGGTGCGCTGAACTACACTGCTGGATGGGGCCGAGGACAGCGGAGATGAGGGTGTGGGTGCAGGCCATGAGGCGGTAGTGCCTGTGTCCTGAGAGGGGGGTTGCATCTCAGTGGCAGGTTGGGGCACAGGGGGAGAGGCAGGGGTGCAAACCGGAGGCGGTGAACGGCCTTTGTCCCACCTTGCGGGGTGCTTGGCCATCATATGTCTGCGCATGGTGGTGGTGGTGAGGCTGTTGGTGTTGGCTCCCCGGCTGAGCTTTGCGCGACAAAGGTTGCACACCACTGTTCGTCGGTCGTCAGGCGTCTCTGTGAAAAACTGCCAGACCTTAGAGCACCTCGGCCTCCGCAGGGTGGCATGGCGCGAGGGGGCGCTTTGGGAAACACTTGGTGGATTTTTCGGTCTGGCCCTGCCTCTACCCCTGGCCACTGCACTGCCTCTTGCAACCTGCCCTGCTGATGCCCTTGACTCCCCCTCTGAAGACCTGTCCTCCTGAGTAAGCGTTGCACACCAGGTGGGGTCAGTCACCTCATCGTCCTGCTGCTCTTCCTCCGAATCCTCTGTGCGCTGCTCCCTGGGACTTACTGCCCTTACTACTACCTCACTGCAAGACAACTGTGTCTGATCGTCATCGTCCTCCTCACCCACAGAAAGTTGTTGAGACAGTTGGCGGAAGTCCCCAGCCTCTTCCCCCGGACCCCGGGAACTTTCGAATGGTTGGGCATCAGTGACGATAAACTCCTCTGGTGGGAGAGGAACCGCTGCTGCCCAATCTAAGCAGGGGCCCGAGAACAGTTCCTGGGAGTGCTCCCGCTCCTGAGCAGGTGTTATTGTAGTGGAGTGAGGAGGCTGGGAGGAAGGAGGAGCAGCAGACAGAGGATTCGGATTGGCAGCAGTGGACGGCGCAGAACTGCGGGTAGACGATAGGTTGCTCGAAGCACTTTCTGCCATCCAGGACAGGACCTGCTCACACTGCTCATTTTCTAATAACCGTCTCCCGCGTGGACCCATTAATTGGGCGATGAATGTGGGGACGCCAGAAACGTGCCTCTCTCCTAATCGCGCAGCAGTCGGCTGCGACACACCTGGATCAGGAGCTTGGCCTGTGCCCACACCCTGACTTGGCCCTCCGCGTCCTCGGCCGCGTCCACGTCCTCTAGGCCTACCCCTACCCCTCAGCATGCTGTATTACCAGTGATTTGATTTCACAGGCAGGAAATAAATCGGCGCAAGACTGCAGGCCAAATATAATTTTTGCCCTTTTTGGAAAACGAAAGGCCCCACTGCCTCTAGTGAATGAATTATCTAAGTTTAATAACTGTGCTGTGTCCCTGCTTATGTGTCACAGAACGTGAGGGTAGCAGAGTTATTATAACTCTGGCAGAGCAGGTATTTTTTTTCCCAATTAAGGAAAGCAAATGGCGAAGCCAGCAGTAAAGCGTAGCTGGGTGCGTATGATTTAGCACTGTTCTTCACGCAGCTCACACGTCTCCACCGCCCGTAAGGACGGACAGAGGCTGGACAAATAGATTTGTTTTCAGTTTTTTCCCACCAAAAGGCAGCACTGCGTATATTCTATGAACATGAGAAGTTTAATAACTGTGCTGTGTCCCTGCTTATGTGTCACAGAACGTGAGGGTAGCAGAGTTATTATAACTCTGGCAGAGCAGGTATTTTTTTTCCCAATTAAGGAAAGCAAATGGCGAAGCCAGCAGTAAAGCGTAGCTGGGTGCGTATGATTTAGCACTGTTCTTCACGCAGCTCACACGTCTCCACCGCCCGTAAGGACGGACAGAGGCTGGACAAATAGATTTGTTTTCAGTTTTTTCCCACCAAAAGGCAGCACTGCGTATATTCTATGAATAATAACTGTGTTGTGGCCCTGCCTATACAATTCTTTCCCTGCAGTATCAATGGAGGGTGGAATGCTCTGCAGAGGCGATTTTGAGAACCCCAAAAAAAATGCAGCACAGCTAACAGCAGCCTGGACAGTACTGCACACGGATAAATATGGCCCTAGAAAGGACCGTTGAGGTTCTTGAAGGCTACACTCACTCCTAACACTCTCCCTGCCTATGCAGCACTTCTGTCCCTAATGCCAGGTGCAACGGTCTGCAGAGGCGATTTTGAGAAAAAAAAAAATCCCACTGCTAACAGCAGCCAACACACAGCTATCAGTGGCCCTAATAAGGACCTTTGGGGGGTCTTGAAGCCTACACTAACTACCAATTCTTTCCCTACAGCAGCTCCGGTATAAACAGCACTGTCCCTCATCTAACTCACACCGCATCTGAGGCGAGCCGCGGGAGGGGCCGACTTTTATATTAGGCGAACACCTGATCTCGCCAGCCACTCACAGCAGGGGGGTGGTATAGGGCTTAAACGTTGCAGGGGGAAGTTGTAATGCCTTCCCTGTCTTTCAATTGGCCAGAAAAGCGCGCTAACGTCTCAGGGAAGGAAGTGAAAGTAACCAGAACACCGCATGGTGTTCGTTACGAATAACGAACATCCCGAACACCCTAATATTCGCACGAATATCAAGCTCGGACGAACGCGTTCGCTCATCTCTAGTACTTACTAGAGATGAGCGAGTATACTCGCTAAAGGCAATTGCTTGAGCGAGCATTGCCTTTAGCGAATACCTGCCCGCTCGAGACAGAAGGTTCGGGTGTCGGCGCGGGGGAGCGGTGAGTAGCGGCAGTCAGCAGGAGGGAGCGGGGGGAGAGAGGGAGAGAGAGATCTCCCCTCCTTTCCGCCCCACTCTCCCCTGCAGCTCCCTGCCCGCCGCCGGCACCCGAACCTTCTGTCTCGAGCGGGCAGGTACTCGCTAAAGGCAAAGCTTGCTCGAGCAATTGCCTTTAGCGAGTATACTGTCCTGGTAATCCAGTGCTGCAACTATGAGTCCTGCTCTATGCAGTGTGGGTTTCTGCTGTTTCTTACAGCCGACACCCACCTGCATCAGCTCCGGTAAGCCGCAATGCTCAGCGGAGCTGTTATCCTCTTTAACTGCCACTGTTAATTCTGACAGTAGCATTTAAATATCCTGACTGAAGTTCGGGGGTCCTGCTCTGCCCCCCGCGATAAGATCGCAGGTTGCCGTGCGGTTGCCATGGCAGCCTGCAATCTTATGAAAGGCCCCAGGACTGTTATTGCAGATTGTCCATCAAAAAAGAAGTAACAATAGGTTTTAAAAAGTTTTACTAATTATTTAAAAAATAAAAAGTAATAAAAAGGAAAAAACAATGAAAACCTTTTGCCATATTTATAATAAAAGAATCTAAATAATAAAACAAAAAACAGATTTGGTATCACTGTGTCGGTAAAAGTCCGATCCATCAAAATAATGCCTTATTTACCCCACATGGTGAACGTCATCAGAAAAGAAAAAAGAAAAAACAACGCCAGAATTGTGCTTTTTTTTTGGCCACCATGTCTCCAAGAGGAAACATAATAAAAAGCAATCCAAAAGTTGTATGTACTCTTAAATTGTACCAATAGAAACTACAGGACATCTCAAAAAACTGAGCCCTCGGAAAAATTAAAAAGTTATTGCGGTTAGAAGATGGCAGCAGAAAATAATTTTAAAAAATTCAATATCTTTGAAAAAATAAAAGTAGTACAGCAAAAAAAAAAATATTTAAGTTTGGTATCATAGTAATTGCACTGACCCATAAAATAAAGTTATCGTGTCATTGTTTTTGCACTGTGTATGCCATAGAAACAATGAAAACAAAGGTTTGGTACCGTGTTAGCCAGTAGAGTCAAATGTGATTGTTCCCAGCAAGAGAAACCAAGTAATCTTGTAGATATGATACCTTTTAATGGCTAACAAAAATACATGATGTTATAGCAAGTTTGCGAACCTCTCTGGTTCTTCTTCAGGCTAAAATGGAATAGATCCATAGAGGCATGAATATTTATACACACCAATGACACACATACGTATGGCACGGCACAGACATGGATGTGATTGTTTTGCACTTAAAAGGAATGCTGCAACAGGGACATAAACATTTTTAACTAGGCACTGTTAAGGGAGTAAAAGTTTTATGGTCCCTGAATTAATGTTGGGGGGGGGGGTCACCAGGCCAGGAATACTGCAACAGGAACACAAATATTCTTAACTAGACACTGATAAGTGAGTGAAAGTTTTTGGTCCCGGAATTACTGTTGGGGGGTCGATATGAGAGTTTTGATATTGAAGGGTGGTTTCAAGTCACAAAGCCCTAGAAGAATTTGGGAATATAAATTTATAACAACTTTTGACACATGGCAGGTATAAGGCATCTATAGCGCAGATAAGACTGCTGGCCTGGTGAACCCTCTCCAAAATTAATTCAGGGACCATAAAACTTTCATTCCCTTATCAGTGTCTAGTTAAAAATGTTTATGTTTCTGTTGAAGTATTTATTTTAAGTGCAAACCAATCACATCCATGTCTGTGCCTTGTCATAAGTACTTGTGTCATACGTGTGTATAAATATTCATGCCTCTTCAAATCGATTTCATTTTAGCCTGAAGAAGAACCCGAGAGGTCCATAGAAACAAGACAACTAATCACTGAGGCAGAAATTGTCTATAAATATTAAACTAGAAGCCTATCACAGTTATAGACACCTTAAAACCAAAATGTATTGATCCTCTTAAAATCAAGGGCTGACAAGACCAGACTATAACAACAAGAAAACAACAAAAACACACATACGTTAGTATGTATAATGCTTCACTCTCATAACTGACTAGTATCTAAAGGCTTGTGGGAGTGGTGGTAATTTGACAGTACTTCATTGGAATCACCAAGAAAACGACTATAATGAGTCAAAGTAAGCAATAATTGATCACATAAGCCCTTATGTGCAGTTCTAGCCTAAACGATCGGAAGACATATATAAGATAAATACATGTCAACTTATTCTAGTGTGACAGTTTATCAGGTGCAGAGTGACAGAAAGAGATAGGAGAGGGGTTTTTCACACTTCTTGCTACAGAAGAATATGATAATAGAGCTTGTTGATTATTTAAATTATAATAGCTCAAAGAATAATAGTTGGTTCATAGAATTTGTAGTTTTAGATATTTTATCGGTTCAAATTCAATTCAATCGGTTCGACGCGTTTCTGTGTCTCAATGGGACACTTCGTAAACATCGTATGTTCAGCAATGCAGTGCAATTTTCTCGCAAGTCGCATCTCATCGCATAGAAAATCACAATTTTACAAGTGAATTTATCATAATTTTTTATTAGAGAAAAAGGTTCAAATTAGGGCGAAAAACGTAAAACTACTCATAGCATGTGTGAAAAGGAAAAACCAAACAGTCAGACAATTGCAAATGCAGCAGAATTATTATAGCTATTAACGTTTGTGCAGTTTTTGATAGATTTTTTAATACTCTCTCTAATTTTATTGATCCAGAATGCGCCACCATTACTAAACTGTGAGATAAATGTAGGACAAATTGTGGTTATAGGCACGATTCCATTTAACTCAAAGAGGCACGAAACTGCTGGCTGCGTATCCCCAGCTAAAATACTGAGGAAGGGGCGCAACGGCCCTGGGTTAATCTATATATATAAAATAGGATGTGTGTATGTGCCCACCATAACTCATGAACGCCTGGAGCAATTTCAACCAAACTTGGTACATATATAACTCATCGCATGAGGACAAATTTGTGGGAGGAGGGAGGGGAGACAGCTCCACTACCCCTGGGGGATAGGGGGTTGGGAATCCCAGAATTGCACTTGAGCAGATGGTTTTTAGTTCACAGTCTCATCTAACATAGACGACCTCCTCCTCATCATGCACTAATCTATTACACAGATGACCTCCTCCTCCTCAAATACTAATATATTACACAGACCTCCTGCTCCTCAGGTAATAATATCTTACACAGACAACCTCCTCCTCTGCTACAACTACCACACAGTTTCCCACCAGCACTGAGCCACTATGTACCACACAGAAATGAGCCCAGCAACCATTTTTATGATAGCTGTCCAAAAGGAAATATGTGTTGCTCATGGTAACCAATAACAGTGCAGCTTTCATTTTACAAGAGCAGTATAACAAGTGAAAGCTGAGCTGTGATTGGTTGCTATTGGCAACAAAAATTACAGGGGAAGTCGGTGAGTTTTTAATTTTTAATTACGCCAGTATTACACAGACCTCCTGCTCCTCAGATAATAATATCTTACACAGACATCTTCCTCCCCCTCAAAAACCAATATTACACAGACGACCTCCTCCTCATGCATTAATATATTACACAGATGACCTCCTGCTCATACAGTAAGATATTACACAGACAACCTCCTCCTCATACAGTAAGATATTACACAGACGAACTCCTCCTCATGCAGTAAGATATTACACAGACAACCTCCTCCTCATGCAGTAAGATATTACACAGACGAACTCCTCCTCATGCAGTAAGATATTACACAGACGACCTCCTCCTCATGCAGTAAGATATTACACGGATGACCTCCTCCTTATGCAGTAAGATATTACACAGATGACCTCCTCCTCATGCAGTAAGATATTACACGGATGACCACCTCCTCATGCAGTAAGATATTACAGGGACGACCTCCTCCTCATGCAGTAAGATATTACACAGATGACCTCCTCCTCATGCAGGAAGATATTACACAGACGATACACAGATGACCTCCTCCTCATGCAGTAAGATATTACACAGATGACCTCCTCCTCATGTAGTAAGATATTACGCAGACGACCTCCTCCTCATGCAGTAAGATATTACACAGACGACCTCCTCCTCATGCAGTAAGATATTACACAGACGACCTCCTCCTCATGCAGTAAGATATTACACAGACGACCTCCTCCTCATGCAGTAAGATATTACACAGACGACCTCCTCCTCATGCAGTAAGATATTACACAGATGACCTCCTCCTCATGCTGTAAGAATTTTTTTTGTGTCTAAAAATAAAATACACGGGCAACACCGGGTAATCAGCTAGTTTTCAATAAAAGCAGGAGTCAAGCTCAAAAAAACACGTCTCATGTCTGAGTTAAATGGGATTGCACCTATAAACACCATTTTTCCTACATTTATCTCATGTACTTGCACGTCCCCCTTAAAGGTGTGACGTTTTGTGAACTTGCTGCACCCTCTTAGACTCGTCAAGAATCGATCAATTTTACTCTCATACTTAGAATAAGGGAGGAGAAAAACAAAACACCAACAAATTTCAAACCCAAACATCGGTATATAGATTTGCTCCGCTCCTCCTTTTTTCTTCTCATCTTTCATTAGCTACTTGTAAACCATGTCCTGCATTCATTTCAATTTTCCATACACACTGTGAAAAAACATTACTATATATATTCAGAGAATTGGAGGATCGGTCAAAACTGTTTCTATCTGATCAGATGTCTTACAAAATGTTTATGTCTTTTATTCCATTGACCATAATGTAAAAGGAGAGACAAAGCATATGCTTCAGTGCCTTTACTTTACAATGAGTTAGAACAGTAATCCATATTAAAATTCAATACATTTCACAATCTAGTTTATATTTCAGTAAACTAAAATAACATCTCCTACACAATATACCAGATTTTCACTCTCTACCATCAGATAATCCTCTTATTTTTTTTTACACTTCTTTTTCTTCCTACAAGCAAGAGATCATAAACTATAAAGCTGGAGGTCAGGATAAGAATTATTAAAGCTGGTGTGACAGAGAAGAAAGAAGACAAGGTATAAAATACTAGACATGCACCTAAGGTGTAGAGGTTATTGCTTAGGGACAGGCAAAGTACAGAATTTACCATTGATCTTCACATGAGGTGTCTAAGGAGATCAAGAGATCACAGACTGTAAGGTCAGAGGTCACATTTATAAATATGTAAGCTGGATCTTTACAAAACCCAAGAACATGTAACTCCACTATGGTAGAATGTGTTACCTAGCAACACAATAACATACAACATTGATCTTACACAACTTTATGTTGCATGTGATAGGAAAAGTGGAGCATGGATTCATAGAATACAAATCAAAGGTCAAGCTCATGACTATCTGTACAGAAGAGCAGGATCTGATCCATTTTAATAAAGTAATCTGGGAAAAACATCCAGCGGAGATCTCACCTAATTTTCCAGTTGGGGATGAAGCAGGTGGGTGATGTTATATGGTGCAGCAGTGACAGAGTCAGAGGCAGCATTTTTTTATAAAAATAAACTTTACTTAATGAAAGTACCTTTATGTGTCATTTAACTCCATAGGAATGAACCTTGCATTATCTCACACGGCATAACATTTCGTCTCATGCTCTAGTACATCTCCTTTACAATGTCTCCACCTGAACTGGGCAGCAACAAGTCACAAAGTCGATAAACCACAGACATTTACTTTGTATGTCCAACACCATCATAGCTATCTGTAGCCTAGAACTTCACCACCCCATTGGGGCCATGTCTTTACGCACAAGACACCCAATGTCATTGATGTCAACTGTACCAATTTGCCTCAGGTCTATCCCACTACTTCTCACTTGCTTCATCAGGTGCTTGTTGCACCCTCACATACATCAGTTACCTCCTTTATATTGAATCCGTCATAAGACTTTTAACCATTAATGCATCATATTTAGCAGCAGCAAGACCTCTATAACCTGGGCCTTCACAGTCCTGTGCCATTATCTTCATCACTTCTGATATTCAACCTCTTTTGGTATAATGACCTCTTATGCCCCTTAGGGGTATGTCCTTACAGTAGAACTATTACTCTCAAGACCTCACATACTTTACATTACTTTTCCTCTCAATTTTGGTAATCTTGCTGCAACTCACGTTTCTTATACATCAGAACATAAACATCATTACCTAGGATTAACACTCTCCTCCCCATTTCACAGCATCTCTAAAATACACTTTCAACATCTTTACTCAAAATTAACCTTTTACTACCAAGCTTGAACCATGACTCAGTCCTATTCCTTAGCAGGCCTGCTACTCACTAATGTCCTATATTGGTGCACACTATGGAGTTTAACAAGGCTGGGCCTCTCTCATGTATCCTCTTATTCCCCACTGGCCCATAAAAGTTCGGACAAACTTGCTGTTGGTGCCACAGCGATGCTTGTCGCTTCTTTGGCCCCAGTTTATCAGGGCCCTTTCACTGTAGACCTTCAACTGCCTGGCTATCAGGGGCCTTTTGCTGTGTCTTTGGCTGCAGGTCATTAGGCTTGCTCACAGTCTGGGTATGGCCCCGGTTATCAGGCCCACTGTCTGTCTCTCTTCTTTTGGTCAGCTCCCCAACATGGGCACATCTTGACACTTGCAACCAGGTGCCAAGACCACTTAACCAATCTCTCTTGCTGGCCTCTTCTCTGGGCTACATCACCATGAATGTCTGCAGTTCCCTGCACACAGATGCTGCTGCTACAAACACACACACACACACACACACACACAAAATTGCCATTGGCTTTCCCCCAGTGTCACATGAAGTTGCACAGCCAATTACGGCCCTGTTCTAGAAGCTTTCAAATGTTCTCTATAGCTCAATTGACTAATAGCAGCCAGTTATTTTATGAGCTGTGGGCTCTCTCTTGTGGACAACCTTAATAGTGCAGTGTTAAAAAATAGTGCAGCCTGTAACTATTCTGGAGCTTTGCCCTGGGTGTCACTGTTCTCTGTTTGCTCTCCCTATAATCAGGTGAGCAGAAGAATATGAACTAGATAACATACATAGAAACATACACAACTTAGGATGTCAATGCACATTTGATAAATGTTGGTTAAACAGTAATTCAGCAAATGGTTATCTCTCGTAACACCACACACACTTTGCTTAGCTTGGCTAAGCCTGCATGTGTTTTGAATTGGGAGAGAGTAGTCAGCTACAGATATCTGTGGATGCGGCTTATTTCCTTGAGAACAAATAGATTGAGGAAGTTGAACTCCAGCGGCATGATCCTTATCTCCTCAACATTTGCCATTGGCAGAAAGTTGGGAGGCTACAATGTATATTGGAAGTTTGGTTGGTCAAGAGAAAATTGGCAGGTTTAGCCAATAGATCTAATGTGCATGTCTAGCTTAAAGTGTACCTAATTTTTTAGATGACTTTTTAGAATAAGCTGTTGCATTTCTGGTGACCATCTGAAGCATTGGTTTCCAATGTATTCGTTCAGATGACAGATTTTTTGGGGGATGACTTTTCAGAATAATGTAACAAGCTGTTGCATTTCTAGCCATTATATGACTTATGTATGGTATTTTTCACCAGTTTTTCCCCTCTGCAGGCTGTATTGATAATTTTCAGTTTATCCTGAGCTGATAGGTGGAGACTAGCTGCAATGATGTCCCTTTAGACTGCACAAATTTTACTCCTTGACTCTGTAGCACACACAGAAATAACACAATCATGGAGGACGTTGTAAAACAGTGAACATCTGACTGTGTTATCTGTGAATATCAGATAACATTCACTACTAGCTACATCAACATCTGTGGGTCTCTCTGCTTCTCACTCACTCTGCTGCAGCTTGCTTCTCTTCACTCCTACAGAGACTTCTATAGGGAGCATGAGACAACACCCATCCTCACTTCCTGTAATACATCTTGGTGTCTATTACTATAGGTAGACGTCACTTAACAGGCAGTGGACAGCAAGTTAGAAAGAAGTGCAATCCCTAATGGCAGGCACTTTAGATTCATTTTTCAGTACCAAATCATAATTTTGGATAAATTGATTTGCACTTTTGTTAATTATCACATTGTTTTTTGAAAAGTCAGTGACCATTTAAGATACAAAATCCCTTAAAACCTGGCAATGAGATACAAACATTGAGCTTATAAACCTTAAAAAGATAATATGCCAGCAAAAGTTCTATAGAAAATAAACAGTGTTAAAAGATGGCAGTATGCATAATGTGTACCAATGGTAGGACAGTAAATAGCAGCAACTGTAGCAGTCACCTAATGCACCCTCTATCCAAGACACAATATACTGCATCAAAATCAAATGACTGCTTTTGACCTCAGTCTATTTGCGTTTTCCCCAAACAATCAACGTATTACATGATAAAAATACAGGCACATTCTGTATTGTATTATTTTGTTCTTTTGTTATGAATAACTCATTCTTACTTTATGTTCTTTTGCACAACTTTCAATCTGAGACATTTTGCTTTCTTTTTTGTCATATAATCCAAATACATTGTTATAATAGATTTTTATCTTTTTAGAATTCAGTATATATCCTTCCTGCTATTCATATTTTTCTCGGTTGCTCACCATTGTCTTAAAATAACATCTGTAACTGTTACGCACCTGACTTTACCTTTCAAGATTGCTTCTGTAAAAAGAAGCAATTTCTCTTGACTATAACATTCTATGCATTCCTTATACAAACTTCAATACAGAGAATCAAGCCCCTTATTTGTAGTTACAAAAACTCCTGTTATTGGATGGTTCTGCTGAATACAAACATAATACAGTACATGGTATAGTCAAAGATAAAGCTTTGCATTGTATAAAGTAAGCCTCCAGTTATAAACAACTTTACACAAAATCAATAGTATACTGCTTAAAAGAAATATACTCTTATTAGAGATATCATATTTTTTGGGAAAAGAAGTTTTCGGCAGCATTTTAAATTCTGATATATACACTGTAGTTTGTGATGAATATAGATTTATTCAGGCAAACAAACATGTTTTGTACTCATACACATTGTTTACAAACGAGTAGTCTTAATTTACTTACATTTTTCTCTCATCAAAGTATCTACCCTTGGCAGCATACACAGAAGTGCAAACATGGGACATTTTCAGTTCTGATTGCCCCCTTTCTTGTAGCAACTTGCAAAGGTGATTTTGGCTTGTAACGAGCACATCCCAAACACACCTGTCGAGATGATCCCAAAGGAATTCAATTGGATTGAAGTTGGCACTTTGGGGTGGCCAAACCATATTCTTCAGCACTTGTTATTTTGACTGATCATGCTCTGTACAAAGACAGGAGGTATGTTTTAGGTCATTAATTATCTTATTGTAGTGTAAAACCCTGACCAATAAAATGGCTGCCGGAAGAGATAGCATGGCACACCAGAATGTTGTGGTGGCATTTGAAGTTCATGATTGTTTCAATTTTTAGTAAGTCACCAATTGCACCACCTCTGAAACATCCTCAGACTATGATGGAACTTCCTCCATGCTTGACTATTGGCTGAATATAAGCAGGAAGCATGCGTGCACCTGTTATCTCTTGGACCCAAACTGTTACATCCGCTTGGCGCACTAAAGCGCTACTCCTCCATATGGACGCAAGCGTGTCCATTTAAAACCTGCAAATGCTCATACAGTATTTGCACTGACAAACTACACCTCTCCAGGCAAGATGGAAGGTCCCCTGTCCCTTACTAACCAGGGAAAGTGAGGAACCTGTGCCTAAAAGCGGGGTGATTGTCCCAATAAGGTCAGGCCTAGCTATCCCTGATCAGGAACCTGGAGAAGTGCACAAAAAACAAGTAGGACACAACACTGTTCACACACACATTGAACACAGAACAGGACTGCACATAAAGCACATGTCTGGCAACCTGCACAGACATAATACACGTCGCTGTTCACACCAACATGCAGAGTAACATGTACCACATAGAACAGGACTGCACATAACACACATGTCTGGTCACCTGCACAGACATAACACACATCACTGTTCACACCAGCATACCAGGTTGTGCATACAACATATAATGGGAACTCCAGCCAGAGCTCATAAACATACAGATGGTCAACCACAGCTAGCCCAAGTGACCTCACACCAGGGAAATAGAGAGTCAGCCACCGTGCTGACATAGGGAACAGTGTCAGGCATCACCTGTCTTACGCATACATAAAACATAAGACATCTGGAGGCTGCACCTGCCCAGGGATAGGGAGAATACTGCGGATGTGTGCACCTGTGCAGTCACCATACCACACACTAGTCAATGCATGCCACCCCAGAATGCAAGGAGGGGAGGGACAGCAGGTGTCCAGACAGTCTTCAGGGAAGGATAGAGACAACACCAGCTCTGAGTGGGCTCAACTAAGGGTACAACAGTACAGCACTAAAATGACAAGCAATCTCTCCCCAAGAGTTGCTGATATTTATCTGCCACAGACGAGGGGGATTGGCTGCTGGAGAATACCACACGCAGCCAGCTCAATTTACCCCTACCTGTAAAGGTGTGCACAAAGAAACGTGTAGAACCACAGGTCCCAGAAGCACAACCTTAAAGGGGTTGTCTCGCGAAAGCAAGTGGGGTTATGCACTTCTGTATGGCCATATTAATGCACTTTGTAATATACATCATGCATTAAATATGAGCCATACAGAAGTTATTCACTTACCCACTCCGTTGCTGGCGTCCCCGTCTCCATGGTGCCGTCTAATTTCAGCGTCTAATCGCCCGATTAGACGCACTTGCGCAGAAGGGTCTTCTCCCTTCTGGTCGGTCCGGGCACGAGCGGCGTTCTGGCCCCGCCCCCTTCTACGCATCATCACGTAGCTCTGCCCCATTACGTGTGCCGATTCCAGCCAATCAGGAGGCTGGAATCGGCAATGGACCGCACAGAGCCCACGGTGCACCATGGGAGAAGACCCGAGGTGCACCATGGGAGAAAACCGCGGTGCATCATTGGGAAAGGACCGGCGGCCATCTTTAAAAGAAGATGCTGCGCGAACTGGGAAGGAGGTAAGCAATTTTCTTTTTTAAAAATTACAAACGGTATTGATTTTAACGTGGCAGAATGCGGGGGTAGGTTGAAAAACAAAATTGCATTTCGCCGCGGGACAACCCCTTTAACACAAACACCTTAAACTTCTATTCTCCCTGAAAAAAACCTTCCTTCACTGATTATGGTCTAGCTCCTTCGCTTTTTAGCCCACAATAGCCTCTTCTTATTATTAATGGGCCTAAGCAATGGTTTTCAGGCTGCAGCACATCTCTTCAAGCCACCAGTTAGAAAATGTAGTTTGACAGTCACAATTGACAAGCTTTTCTTCCTCGTTTCCATCGGAGGAGCACATGTCTCATGAGGTGTTTTTAATCTGTTTTTGAACACATGGAAGTCTATAGAAGATGCTGAGAGGAGCCAACAAACAACAAAGAGAGCAGATGGGGCACAGCGCTCAGGTGAGCGCTGCAGACCCCTCGTTTGAATGATCAGCGGGGATCTCTATAACGGAACTCCCACTGATCAAAACTTTTGACATGTTTCTCTGATATGTGAAAAGTTTGTTAAAAGTGCAGTAACTTTAATTTAAAGAGCAGTAGTTTTATCAGGTTCCTGTTGCAGCCAGTAAAATTGTGAATTCAACACATTCCATAGCTCTGAAACAGAACAAAATAAAGGCTATGGATACCTTCACAGGTTAAGACTACACATACGGTTTGTTTTTTGTAGTCTGTACCCATGGACATACAGATGTCTGCAGTCGCAGTCTGAATTCGGCGAACTGAATTTATACACTGCTGGAAAAGATAGCTCTTGCCCTATCTTATAATAATAATAATAATAATAATAATAATAATAGTCTTCAGTTGCATAGCGCCAACTTATTCTGCCGCACTTTCAAGCATGGTAGAACACAGACCATACAACAATTACATGTGATATACAATCAGTTTGAAACAAACAGGGTGGGAGATGAGGCACGGGGGAACACAGGCAGTATGGGAATTACATGTGTAAATCAGTTATTAGGAAGCAAACAGGGTGGGGTGGTAAGGAGGTACAGGGATAGAGGTCCTTTACGATAGGCAGGGTGGAAGGTGTGGGGAGCCATAGGGACGGCCAGGGGGACTAGGTAAGGAGATTTGGTATGCCTTTCTGAAGAGGAGCATTTTTAAGGCACGCCTGAAATTTCATGCATCGGGGATTGTCTGGATGCCTTGGGGTAGAACATTCCAGAGGATTGCTGCTGCTCTGGTGAAGTTTCGGAGGTAAGCATGTGAGGTTCATATTAGAGGGGTGTTTAGTCTGAGTGTGTTAGCGGATCGGAGTGTGCGGGCTGGGTGGTGTACGGACAAGAGGGAGCGATGTACGGTGGCGCAGCACCATGGAGAGCTTTGTTGGTGAGGGTGAGGAGTTTAAATTTAGTTCTACAGTGGATGGGAAGGCATTACAATGACTGGCATAGTGCAGGGCATATGAGAAATGGCTGAATAGAAAAATGAGCCTAGCTGTCACATTGTCCAATATGGATTGGAGAGGGGAGAGTCTGGTGCAGGAAAGGCAAATGAATAGCGAGTTGCAGCAGTCAAGTCGGGGGGGGGGGGGGTGACTACCAGTGTCTTTAGCATGTCCATGGTGAGGAACAACCAGATTTTAGCAGTATTTCTGAGGTGCAGGTGGCATGTTCAGGCCAGAGATTTAATGTGGGGGGGGGGGTAAAGGAGAGGTCAGAGTCCAGTGTGACTCTAAGGCAGTGGGCATGCTGTCTGGAGGTTATGGTGGTGCCAGATACTGATATGGAGATGTTGGGGGGAGGTTGGCTGGTTGAGGGCAGAAAGACAAGGAGGTCGGTTTTTGAGAGGTTAAGTTTGAGAAAGAGGGAGGACATGGTGTTAGAGACAGCAGACAGACAGTCAGTGTATAGCTGGGTGTCATTTGCGTAGAGATGGTATTGGAGGCCGAATTTGGAGATGGTTTGTCCACTTGGGGCTGTGTAGATAGAGAAGGGGATCAAGGAATGATCCCTGGTGAACCCCGACACTGAGAGGAAGTGGAGAAGAGATAGAGCCAGTGAAGGAGATGCTGAAAGGGCAGTCAGAGAGGTAGGAGGAGAACCAGGAGAGACAAGTGTCCTTTAGGCTGATAGAGCGGAGCATACTGAGAAGGATGTCATAGTCAACAGTGTCAAATGCAGCGGAGAGGTCAAGGAGGATTACTAGGGAATAGGCACCGCTCGACTTTGCTGTCACCAGTATTGCAGTATATTGTACAAGCGATAAGGCAATCATAAGTTCAAGTTCCCTAGGGGACTGAAAAAAGTAAAAATAAATGTAATAACTATTTTTTAATTGATTTTTTCCCATTTTCTATACAAAAAATGAGAACAGTAAAAAAACACTGATAGGAAAAAAAGAATCTGTAATGGCAGAATTTCAGTTTTTTTGTCACCCCATCAATCAAAAATTGAATAAAGGTGATCAAAAAGCTATATATACCCCATAATACCCCATAGTACCAGTAAATACTACTGCTTGCACTGCAAAAAAAGACATTCATGTATCTCCATTGATGGAAAATAAAAAAGTTAGAAGATGGTGACAAGAAGCAAATTAAAAAAAAGAAAAATTATTTTAATGAGTACTAAAGCACAATAAAAATTATATACATTTTTTTATCGCTGTAATTGTACTGACCCACAGAATAAAGTTAGTATCTCATTTTTACTCCACCATAAATTCCATAGGAGAAAAATGCAATTTTGCCATTGTTTTGGAAGGGGATTGTGTCTATGGCAGGACAGTTAGAATTTTTTGAAAAATTTAAATACTACAATTAAAAAATGCAACTTATTCCACAAAAAACAAGCTCTCACACAAAGCTGGCAACAGAAAAAGAGACGCAGGGATGAAAAAAGAACGAAAAAACAAAAAATGGGTGGTCTTCAAAGGGTTAACTACCTGTTATCTTGTTTCTTTTTAGGTTATTTAGTTTTCTTCTTAGTAGATTAAATTATCTGAATTTCAGTTAGCAGTAGAACACGTGTTTAAATACTGTTGGAACCATGCGCTCTTCAACCTCCTTCAAGTCCTTTTGTGCCCAAGGCTTCTTTCACACGAGCGCATATTGGCCGGCGTTTTCACGGCAGACCAACGTATGCTTCCATCTGGGGCGTAGAAGCTCGTGAAATCTAACGTTTGTGCGACTGTTCACACGGCATGGGTCCAGATGCGAGCGTTTTTGCGCTTACTAAGGTGTGCGGCCGCCCAAAGGGCTTATTCAAACAAGCGTATATCGGATGATGTTTTCACTGCTGGACAATATACGCTGCACGGCTTCGGCTCAGGCGGGGGAATACAGCTTTGCTCTGCTAAGCTGTCTCCCCCTTCCCTCCTCCTCGCCTGCTCACCTTCTCTCTCCTACCCTCCGATTGTTTGCAATAGGAGCGGTAGCGATGGGGCGGAGCTAAGCTACTTTTCTCTACCCACCCCTCCCATTGCAAATAGCGGCAAGGGGCAGAGAGGAGAAAAGAAGGGGGAGGGAGTTTAGCTTCCTACCCGGCGTTAAAGCACCCGGATGGGCACTTTTAAGCCGCAATAATACACCTATGTGAGCTGATGCATTGGAATCCAATGCAATAGATGGTAGCGTATATCGTCCGGCCGTGAAAACGCCGGCCAATATACGCTCGTGTGAATAAGCCCTAAGAGTTAAATCGGAGCATGTCTCCAGTACAGGTTTTATTGCACACTAATCCTACATCCGCTCATCTTGTAGCATTTCTAATTCCCAATAAATATATGATGCCACTTGAAGCCTGGAGCGCAGAGGTAAGATCTTATATTCCTTTTTAGTATTCTATATTCTGCCTTTGTATTTATGAAAATATTCCTTCTCTGAAATTATTGTTACATTTGCAGGTTCTTCTGCTAACAAAATCGTTTATCTTTTTTCTCAAGTTCATTTTTTATGACACTATTAAGATTTTACATTTCAAGTTGGAATAAAACCAGATATATAACCAGTATACAGCATCTGGTGGCTCTGATGAATCTCTGAAGTAAAGTAACAACATATGGAACAGCTTAATTTGAAAACCACCTCCTGTTTTTCTTTCACACTCATGCGGAGTGTAAGAGGTAATGAACCCATTGGTGAATACCTGCAATGAAATATTTGCAAGTTCCATAATTAGATATAATAATGATGTTAATTTGAAACCTTAAAGAGAATGTGACAAATCTAGGTCAAAGCCACCTAAAAGAATACACGTATATATTTGCTGGTCTTCCTAATTTTATGTGCACTAGTATTTGTGATGCTACTAATCTAGCTTGCATAGGAAAACAATCCCAAGATGAAGCACCATTCCTAGAATCACAAGTAATTGGAAACCTGCAATTTTTCTTACTAGAAATAGATGCCAGATGCAAGAAGTTTTGTTCCTTTGTTCTCTAGAGTTCTCCACATTATGATCGATGACGGGAATACCCATGTAAGAAGTATTGTATTAGAACGTGCAACACTATGCTGCAGAATATTCCAAATAAGGAAGATGGAATAATACCTCTGCAGCGCCACCTACTGGATGGCAGAATTCCTTCAAATCAATGTATGACTCTTTAGCAAGTCTGTAAAACAACGATTGAGAATAGGAAAACAAGCCAGAAAACTATACACAGACAGCTGTTTTGCTGTGTTTGCCCTTTCCATCTTCCTTATGTGAGAGGGTGAGACAGCCTCCAATATGTGTACATTGTTCTTGTTACTGTAAAAAGGCCACTACTGTGTGTTTTATTATTTGTCCACAAGAGGTCGCTGTTCTGCAGAAAAGCTTTTGGTCAAGCTGTGAGGTGACAGGACCATGGTAGCCTGTGATTGGAGCACCCGTTGCCTGGTTACGGCGTGTGCACGGGAGGAGAGAAAAATTAAAAGCGTGCGTACACTGTGAGGTGTCAGTTGGTCGAGGAAGCCATCTGAGTGGAGCTGCGGAAGAGGGAAGGAGGTCGTATCCTGAAGGGACCGGAGCTGCAGCGGATTCAGATTTTGACCAGATGCCCGCGGATGGGGGAAGACTTGCTGCCGGGGATGTTGCTGAACAACCGGAGCGAGACTGGATATTGTGTGAACAATACTGGATGCAGCTGAGGAAGTGAGTAACGGCTCTCTGCGGTACCGCACACTTTTCTGGAGGAGCCCCTCATCCGTCTAGACTTTTTGGCTGATCAAACAGCAGACCGGTCTACGTGCGTGCAAGACACCAAATTTTGGCGGCAAGTTACTTGGGACTGCGTTTTGGCCTGTAGTTAGATTAGGTAGGGTTATGGACCGTGTCAGGACACACTTCAGCTGTCAGTAAGAAGTTTCTGGAGAACATTCCCCTGCCTATAGAGCCGCTGTTCTTTATACGTGTCCCTTATTGTATTGGGTTTGGGGGGATAGAGTCAGTGTGGGTAAGTTTGTAAGCTGTTGTGCCGCACCGCCGGTACTCAGATCACTCTCCCTTTCCTTTGTTCCTTAGTAGCGGTATTAATAGGTAACAAGGGGCAGGATTATTTAGGCCGGCCCATTAGGTAAAAGCATAGTTTATTATAGTAGCGGCCTTTGGGGAGTACAGCGCTGTACAGCACAAGGGCCTCAGCCATCTGGCTGAGTGTATGTGAGTTTTGTCGGGTTACCTATTGTTTGTGGTCACATGGGCCGCAGTGCTTTAGTAAAATTCGGTTTGCACCTGAACTGGTGTCAGAGACGTTTTCCTTGTCTGTGACTTCGCTGTATCCTGGGGAGCCCACCCCGGTACACGGCTTACACTTATTTGCATAAATTACCCAGAGGAGCAAGCAGTGCTTAATAAGTCTCCTCACTCACCTCTCAGGTGTCTTCTCTCACCCTTTTTGGGTGCTCTCTTTGGGGAGACACAATGCCCCCTAACCCACTCACCCCCTAGGTGTCTCCACACACTTCTTTGTGCTCTCTTTAAGGAGAGATGACATCCCTCTTGACCTGCAAAATATTCCGTCATGCAGAAAAATCTGCAATAAAATCCAGGCTAACATACGGATTTTCATGTGGATTTGAAAATTGCAAAATTCCCATGCAATCTGCATTATACATGCAAATGTTGTTATGGTTTTCTGTGGCAAAATATTGTGGAATATTCCGGTACAGGGAAAAGCACACCCTTACAGCAATGGTATTTAAAACTCAGGAACTGCACGTGCTCTGTGTTCATTTGCACATGCATGTCCATATAACAGCTTATATGAGCGTGCTGCATACTGTATACAGTATGAAGCTCAATGTACTGCACAGAGTACTTCCAGTGCTCCGGCTGGGATTCCAGCTTGAACATTGAATATTTACACACTTTTAGTAAAGGCAACCTAATTTAGTAGTTAGAGAGAAACTAGTTAAAAGGAACAGATTATATATTAGAAAGAACTTTCTGACAGTGAGGGTAATCAATGAGTGGAACAGGTTACCACGGGAGGTGGTGAGTTCTCCTTCAATGGAAGTGTTCAAACAAAGGCCTGTCAAATATCTGTCTGGCATGATATAGCAAATCCTGCCCTGAGCAGGGGGTTGGACCAGATGAACCTGGAGGTCCCTTCCAACTCTACCATTCTATGATTCTATGAACCTGACATGAGGTTCATGCTGCACAAACTATGGGCAGCATGAACCCAGTATATATATATGCCTGCATTTCAGAAAAAAATACATACTTAAAAGTTTGACAGAAGCTAAATTTACTCTTAGAGCTTTCAAGTCGAAGGGGCTCTCCCCACCCACAACATCAAAGGGTGAAAGCCTTTCTTCCTGCTTGTACATAAGGGAGGGCTATCAGTCTTGATAACATACAGCAGGGAGAACCCTATTTGGCACACCTCTTTGACTCAGAGGTCTGTTCCAGCTGAGCTTCAATTCAACCTTGAAAGTATGTTTTTTCTGAAATGCAGCGGCATTTCAGAATAAAACATACATGGGCTGAATGTGCATGTTTGTCTTGGGTAGGTCAGGCGGCATGAATCTTGTGACAGTTTAACTTTAAATAAACCTAGTTTGTTGAAACCACACAACCCCTTTCAAGCATGGCAAAAATAGTGCAGTCTGCAGCGTTAATCTTTCTGTCCAAAAAAACGGAATCTTGACAAAATGGAAGAAAACGGAAGCCTTTCTGTTTACGTTTCGTTTTTTAGAAACTCCACTGAAGTCAATAGAAAAAAATTGATCTGTTTTTTTCAGTTTGATTTCAGTTTCTTTCCTCCAAAAATGGAGCAAAGAGATGGGAGCCCTGAACTGAGCCCTAATGCAGGTGTGAAAGCTGCCTTGAAGAGATTTTCTTTACAACTTAACTGGAAGAAATGGATCCATTATTTAACAGAACTGAGAAAGAAGCAGAAAACATATTTCACTTAGTAATATGAACATTATTTGTAAAATATTGACTTTTGCAGATGTGAATTGTCATAATGATGTATTTACAAAATCTATCAGTCACCTAGCTTTTGCTGACTACAGCATTTTACGTGCATTGTATAGTGGTCTGGTTTGTCCTGGCTATTTAAAACATTAGAAAAGAAAATCAAAAGTGCACTTGTACTTTCCTGCGCTTTTGATGGGAATTTCATGTACTCAGCAGAACTAGAACTATTGCTAAAGTTCAGAAAAAGTACATCATGTGTTCTGTTGTTAAACTTGCTGCACAGTCTCTTCAATGATATTACAGCGAATCAACTTCCTGATGAAATGGAGATCGCAATAATCAAAAAATGCATGGAAGAAAATGTAAATAAAATACATGAGTAAGAACTATAGTAAGGTTTCTTTCTGAATATTAGCTTGATGAGAATGTTTTCATTGCTCCTTACATAGATTGTTTGTCATTTTTTTAAAGTTTCCAAATACTTTACAATTTGCTAAGACTTTTTTCACATTTATTATAAAGCTAAATGGCTTCTATTCCTTAGAGATGCTTTTATTCACTTCCTCTTAAACAAAATGAAATTTAAAGTTCCAGATTATAGGATCCTGCTTTCTACTTGTACTTGCTTGATATGCTAATGAAAATACTAAATAGACGGATGGCCCTTTTACACGGACTGACAGTCGCTTAAACGACTACGCAAGCGCTGACGTCACCGCTAAAGTTGTCAGCACTCGTTTAGAGTGTTTAGACTAAAAGACATCGCTGGCTTCTCTCAACGAGAAGCCAGTAATCCATCGATTGAAAGTCAGCGTTAAACAACCGCTAACGAATATTAGGCCTCTTTAACACGGAATTTTAATGGCGATGCCTTTTAGCGCTGCTCGCACTTCTGCCAAAAATTGCCTGAATAAAGAATAGCCACGACTATTCGGCTATAAATCATTGTTATTATTCGTGATTTTTCATCCATTCACACAGCCGGCTGCAACGTATTGCAGGGAAAATACGCTGCAGCCCCGAAATCCCTTGGTTGGCAGAACTACTAGTAATCACTTTTAAATCACTCAATATAGGCACCTGTCAGTGTTTAGCAGCGCTAGCCGCTGCTACACTTCCTCCCCCTCCCTTTTCTGATGGTTCCCACAGACTCCCATTAGGAGTCTTTGGAGCTGCCAGCATGTTTCAGTCAAAAGATAGGGCAAGACCTATTTTTTATGGCCACGTGTAAAATCAGCTGATGAATTCAGCTACGGATGTGCTTTTTTTTATGGCCGTCCAGTTTTGCACGGCTAAACACCTGCCATCTGAATGAATGCATTGGAATCCAATGCTTCAGATGGTTGCAATTTTTAGCCATGTGAATAAGGCCTTACACTAAACGATTTACGCACAATGAATGAATTTTGAACAATTATCGTTAGGTGTAAACGGGCCATAAATGATATCAACCATGTTCAGCTACCCTAATTCTGAACTTGAAAGACTTATCTGTCTAGTCTATTGACTTACAGTAAGTGAATGTTTTGATCTCTTCTCATCAGTTCACATGGCTACCATATGGTGATCTATGTCGCTGTGGTGCCGTGCCACTAAGAGAAATACCCTAGAGCAAATGGCAATCTTGGACTGTTAGGTTTATTCCTTTGCAGGTGCAGTGTTGTGATTGCATTAGTGCTGTTTGATTCGGCACATTATTTTCCAGGATGGATCCACTTGAAACAAGTTCCATGTGTGCTCAGAAACTGCTAATTCATAGTGGCATGTATTCACTATGTCAACTGAGCATTACAAGGCATGTCATGTTTTGCTATCTAATTTTCCAACAAGCTTTGTCTGTATTGCTTTAAGAGCATACAAAGGATGTATAAATTATGCATAATACATGAATTGAATTGTTGCAAACTTAAATTCTTATGCTGGTTAAAGGGGTTTTCTGTGGAAATCATCAGGATAGGTTATCAATAGTTGATCGGCTGGGGTCTGCTGCTCGGGACCCTGACCGATCAGCTGTGTGGGCACATGCTGTCAGCGCCGCAATAATAGAGGTCGGAGCAAAAGCCTCTGCGCGACCTCCTTGTAGTGGTCAGCACTTGTAAATGCAGGCACAACTCTCATTGAAATCATAAGTGCCTGCAGAATCATAAGTGCAGGCACGACTCTCATTGAAATCAATGGGAGCCATGCCTGCAGTTACAAGCACCGGCCATTACATGGGAGGTTGGCGCGGAGGCTTCTGCTTTGACCTGTTATTGCAGCGCTGACAGCATGCGCCCGCGTAGCTGATTGGTCAGGGTCTCAAGCGGCGGACCCGAGCCGATCAACTATTGATGGCCTCTCCTGATGATAGGTCATCAATAGTATTTCCACGGAAAACTCCTTTAAGGTAGAATTTACTTAAGAAGCATTTACTTTCAGAGTTCCTTAGTTCCTTGACCCCACACCTCTTGTTGCCTTGGATAGATGTCTTAAACTGCCCGTACACATTAGATAATTGTTCATTGCAGTGGGATCCACCCACAATCCAATCTTTATGGGCACAGCTGAACAGCAGATATCAGGTAAATGATATTTTGTTCCCATGTGATAAAAGACTGTCAGATGTGTCCAGTTGTGACTTGTCTCCTTCTCATCTACTGAATAGACATGTGCATTTGGTTGAGCCAAAGCATGGGGTATACACTATGTAAGGAGAATACGTATGGCTGGGCAGAAAACATGAAACCCTACATGTCCTATTGGTGGAATGCCCTGGACAAATGATTCTACTGTTTAGCTAAGGGAAGGCAAAGCCTAAATCTGTGTCTGCTCAATTCATCTCAGGGTAATCAAGAAGAAATACTTTGCATGTCAATGACTACAAGATATAATCTGCCAGAACAGATGCTATGGTCAATGGTTTTGAAGTTTTTTTTTTATTAAGCTGTATTTTTATTTAACTTTTCCAATAAAGGAACAAATTCCAGACATAAAAAAGCAATGTCCTAAATGTTTTGAGGGTTCCGACATCTAAGTCGGCATGGCAATTTATCAAAGAGACAACAGTATGACATTTTATAATATAATTGCCCTGCACTTTCCAGTCATGTAGATGCTACTGAGAAAGCAAACACACTACAGGAAGTCAATATTTCCTTGTTTATAATCTAGTTCCTCCATCATATTTTAGTGAATCTATGATTTATATAGGGGAAATGTTTAGCTCTTTGTGGGGCTGTATTTTACTCATAGGGCCTCATCTTCGGGGTCAGTCCAGCTTATATTTATTCCTTTCACTTTTTCTCCATGTGTCTCTACTTAGTTGTTGTGTAGAAGATCTTAATAGGTGGATTTAAAGTGGATCTGGCACCATTGTATTCTATCTAAATATAAGAGCAATACATTATTGGGATAGGTCCGCTGGGATATTAGACCACATGACACAAAAATATGGACCTTTTGTTTAATATGATAGAATAGATAGGTCTGTTTTCATGAGTGGAGTCTTCCCTGCCCTCTGTCCCTATTCTCTCACCCTTCACTACCGACTGATGGCACGTATGTATGCAAGCACATGTAGCGTTCATCATCAGTCAATGGGGGCAGGAGGAGATGGATAACCATGTAAGCCCTGTATATTCTGACTTAGTGACTATTAACCGAATAGCACAATAAATTTAGTTTAATTTGGTCTAATTGTCTAGCAGACCTGTCACTGTAATATTCAAATTCTGGTGACAAATCAGCTTTAAGAAGCAGCCTAAGTTGTCTGTTATAGCTTATTAATTGCAGCCTAATTACTGGATATGAAATTTGTAACTTTTTGATCTAACCTACAAATAGTATATTAGTTTTTGATACAATTAATATCCATTAATTTTTAGTATCTATACAGTTGTCATTTGTTCAGATATTATAGGAAGAATGAAATATCGTAATGAGTTTAGAGAACAATTTTCATAAATGGTATGGGTGGATAGCCTTGGCATATCTAAAAGCTGCTTCCATTTACCGGATTTAATTATTGATTGTCCTGGATGTGTGACAGTAAATCTCGTCTGTGACAGGAGTGACCCACAAGTCACCTAATTATATATATTTTGGGCCCATAATGCTTCACAATTACAGTAATTTCAAAGAATGCTGTGAATCATTCATGTGTGCTGCACACGTCTCTATTATCAAAAAGCAGGAGAACTATGTTAAATAAGACTTAAATCAGTCATTTTGTAATAGCTTACATTGAAAATGACGCAACAGTGAATGTAAGCAATACTACTATTATTGCAGTATAATTTCAGCTATAGAGGAGCGAGCTGCTAACTAATTTCACTCTACAATTAAGAAGAACAAAAGAGTTTATTATTCCTCTTGTTTCCAGTCTACAATCCTGATTGGCAAGTTGTACTCTTTTTCTAGTCACGGATTGCCTCTTGAGCTTTTGTCTGTTGTTCTGTATATTCTGCTTTCTGACAGCTTCTAGTGCAAGATTAAAACACCTAAGGTGCTGTATACCAATATGTGCTATTGAGAGCTTGGCAAGAGCTCAGTAAAAGTTAATATGAAATAGAAAAGTTAAAGCCTTGGGATGGTGAATGAAATATTCATGCACATGTATCTTGATCATACAGAGCTAGAATTATTTCCTTTGTTACAGTTACCAGAACTGAAAAAAAAGAGAAATAACAAAAAGTGCTGCATATCACTGTCCGATTCCTAGGATAGGTTATTAGCAGAAGATGAACAAGGGATGCATTTAGGAGTATATCGCTCTGGGATATTAAAAGTAATATGCAAAACGAAAACCATTATAGTAAATTGATAGGAAATGTCTCAAAGATGGGAGAAGTATTCAAGGTGCGGAAGTTTACAAAGTAAAGATCTATACAAAGCTTGAAATGACACAAATAATCTCTTCTCAAAATTGCTCTATTTTGCTTGTTTCACTATTACCTTATTTTGCTTGTTTCACTATTACCTTATTTTGCTTGCTTCGTGATTGCTCTACTTTGCATGCTGTGTTGTGCGTTTCAGTACTGCTGTACTTTGCTTGCTGCTTGTTTTACCATTACTGCACTTTGCCCCAGTAAATTGAAAATGACTTATGGGAACAGACCGTTGAAGAAATTGCTGTTCGATGTTTATTTGTTTATATTTATGTTACGGTTGGTGGCTGCAGCCGGCGGCTCCTCCTATCATGTCCTTCCACCGATTGTGACCTCTTCCTTGATGTACGGCAAACACCTTATCATCTCTTTAGTTAGCTATACCAAAAACAATCAGAGAGGGTGACCCCACAGGTCACACCAGGCCATGTAAACTGGTGAATACAACAAACACTATGAAATTGCCAAAAGGTAAAACTACCTTATGGGTTGTGACTAGAGATGAGCGAGCGTACTCGCTAAGGCAAACTACTCGAGCGAGTAGTGTCTTTTGCGAGTACCTGCCCGCTCGTCTCAAAAGATTCGGGTGCCGGCGGGGCAGAGCGGTGAGTTGCGGGAGTGAGCGGGGGGGACAGAGTGAGATCTCCCCCCCATTCCTCCCCGCTCTCCCCCGGCTCTCCCCGCCCCCCGTTGGCACCCGAATCTTTAGAGACGAGCGGGCAGGTACTCGCATAAGGCACTACTCGCTCGAGTAGTTTGCCTTAGCAAGTGCGCTCGCTCATCTCTAGTTGTGACCCTATTAAAAAAATATACCCTTTCTTTAATTATGTTAAGACAAAAAAAAGCATAATGCACCAGTATAATGGTGGACATGTAACCCCTAATCTGCAGTGGGGTTCTCTTCACCGTAATTACTGTGATTATTTTGTTATTAGCTCTTACGCTATGTAAAAGGATTTGGCATGCTCATTTTCTCACCTTTTTTATTCCTAGGTGTTTATATTCATTTATTTGAAAAATACTTGATGTGCCTTAGCCCTGTATTTTTATCTATTCCCTTCCTGAAGTGTTTCTAGTATAATTATAGCTGGTATCACAGGGCTGAGAAAATCATGTGCGATTTATGCATTGCGAGAGTTCGCACGAATATGAACCCCATTCTTTTGAATGGAGTTATATAGGCGAGCAATGTTGCTGCATGTCCTATCTTTTCATATACCTTGAAATGCATCACGCATTGCTTTCAATGGGCCAGTAAAACACATCGCACGGCGTGCAATGTGCACGCAAGTGCGATACGAAGTTTTTCTTTGAAAACAATTTAAAACACTTTCTGATCCATTAATGCACCTGAAAGTCATGCTGGAGAATTGCAATTTCACAAAAGTGATGGGATGCACTTTTGATAGAAAAACGCCTTGCATTGGCATGAAAATGCACGCTGGCGAGCACGATTTTGGGTTGAGTTCCTTGGTGTGTGTGTGTAGGTAGCGTCATGGTTATATGTTGATAGGATTACAACTAGAGATGAGCGAACGTACTCGTTTAGGGCGATTTCGCACTAAGCACCGCTTTTTTCGAGTAACTCACTACTCGGACGAAAAGATTCGGGGGGCAGCGTGGTTGAGCGGGGGGTAGCAGTGGGGAACGGGGAGGAGCCCCCCCGAATCTTTTCGCCCGAGGAGGGGTGTTGCGTCTCCTTAAGTAGAGTACGCAGAAGGTGTGTGGAGACACCTAGGAGGTGAGAAAGGTTGGGAGGGGCATAGTGTCTTCCCAAGAAGAGCACCCAAAAGGCATGTGGGGATACATAGAAGGTGAATAAGGAGACTTACCAAGGCCGTGCAAGCTCCTCTGGGTACAGTAGAAGTATAGAGTGACGGCCAGCTTCGATTGACTACAATAGAAGCCGGCTGCAAGTATTCCCGCGGCAAATAGAACATGCCACATTTTATTTCACACTGCGGAATTCCGCAGCGTGAACATTAAGCTATTAGGTTCAATAGAACCAAATAGCTGCCGGACAATGCCGTGGATTTCCAACGTGTAAAATGCGGCAGAAATATGGTCGTGGCCTTTAAGGAGTGATACTACCCTTCATGTCCTACATTACAGGCCTCTCACCAGCTAAGGCAGAAACCTACTGCACACTGATGACTTGTTAAAAAGTCACATTGATTTGAAGGAATGCTGCCATCCAAGAGCTGATGCGGTATTGTTCCATCTTCCTTATTTGCATAAGTTCTGTACTAAAAAATGGTGATTCTCAAATTTCCAAATGCGAGATTTTACATACTTGGAAAGCTGCCTACCATTTTACAAATATTTGTCTTAAGAACTCAGAGTAAATCTGTTGTATCTAGAAGATTTACAGATCAATTATGTAGAAACCCCAATGGTAGCAAACTGCTACATAACAGTTGTGTGATTTGGTTTAGTTTGCAAGCTGTTCCCCAATAAATTACAAGAAGGCAGTAGTATTCTAGCCTCACCGATAGCTCACTTGTCATAAAATGGTCAGTATTCTGTATAAGAAAATAAAAAACTTATCTTTCCCCACAAAGCTAATGGCTCTGCAGCTCAGTGCGTTAATCTTAGAGGATTCAATCATCTCCTACACATTCTATATTTGTAACAGCGCTGGATGAAGAGTGGGCTAAGAATATTTTAATGATATTCCTGATTCCTGGCACACTGGATGATTAGACTAATTCATCGCCTCCGTTTTCCGAAAGATATCTTCTCATTACCACCTCTGATAGCTTAGTCATCAGATTTATTTGGCAACCTCTTACAAGTAAGATAAGAGACTTAAAAAAGATGCAAAAGGGATAGACAGCATGACATCTGGAGGCAGCACTTTAAATGACAAAGTGACAATCCTTTACACTAGAGGTGAGCTTATACTGTGGAATATTAACATAACTAATATTTAACATAGATGAAGGTCATCTCACATAATTTATTACATTTTATGAATAACAGGAATTCTCTACCAGAAAGAATTTGAGCATATACTCTCATGACATTTCTTAAAATATATTACTTATTTCAATGTTGCTTCCCCTACAGTATTACCGGTATTTCTCTCCCTTGCTGTCCTTTAGTCTCACTCATATTTTGGAGGTAATTAGATATTTGCCCTGGGCAGCCATTAACAGTTATGATTGAATTAGCGATTATTATTGAAACCTTTCTAATTTGTTCTTGTTGGTACACTTCATTAAAAAATGTATGCCCATCAGTCTTTGTAATGAAAAAAAAGCCAGTCAATTGAACTAAAGTGACTTCATCACACAGTATATTCTGACAAGACAGCTTTTATTTTAGGCTCCTTTTAGATGGGACAATTGTTTACACAAGCCAATCATCGTTTGATTTTTATGCCTGCCCAAACTAAACAACGAATGATAAGCGAACAAATTCGTCATTCAGTCGCTGAGGGTGCTTACACTCAATGTTTATTGTTCAGATTTATATGATCCAGCGATAATCTGAACAAAATTGTTCAGTGTTAAAGGGCCCTTACTATCATGACACATAGAGATAAGGATATGAAGTGCATGAATGGGATTGTTCTCAGCAAAAGAAACCAAGTCATCTTGTAGAAATGATACCTTTTAATGGCTAACAAAAATACATGATGTTACAGCGAGCTTTCAGATACTCTCAGGGTCCTTTCTCAGGATTAATGAAACAGCTCTGGATGGGGTATACATAAATCTGTTTCATTTTGCCTGAGGAAGGATTCTGAGAGGTTCACAAGCTCACTATTACATCATGTATTTTTGTTAGCCATTAAAAGCTATCATATCTACAAAATTACCTGGTTTCTCTTACTGAGAACAATCACATTTCGCTCTGCTGGCTAACATGGTACCAAACCTTTGTTTCATAAGTACATAAGTAACACATATAAATTGTGATAATCATAAACCTCAAATCTCCCACAACACAGTGTAAATTTATTAAGTGAATGGGAGTGTTGCAATGCAAGGTGCTGTACATGTTTTTTCCTGTGACCGCTTGAGTATAGTCGGGGTTGTCTTAAGGAATTTCTGACCCTTACACGGCTATGTTGTCAGGAGGAGACACAAGATGGGAGAGGCTATGTGTGTATGTGGTGGGTAAGGAGTGTAGGAGACACAATGGGGAGGGGTATTGAGGGGGAAGGAGACAAAAGGTTGTAGGAGCTATCCCTGCTGTGTCCAGGGCTGCCACTCTGCTTCTCGCCTGTGGAGTCATGTGTACAGGCTGCAGCAGCCTATATATAGGACTTCACAGGCTTCTGCAGCCAATCCTAGAGCTCAATGCTTGTTCACCAAGCTCTGTCATTGGCTGCAGCAGCCTGTACCACCCTGTACACAGGCTGACTGCAGCCTATAAGCAAACAGCGAGCATGGAGGACCAAGCAGCAGCACGGGAGATGCAGGGAGCTGGGAGAGGTGAGTATATATTTGTTTGTTATATAACTGCATGGTAAATATGTTTTAAGAAAGAAAAACAACTGAGATAACACTTTAATATGCCATGCACATTAGATTAAAGTTGATGGAAATGGATGATTTGCACTAAAACAATCGTGCAGTGGGTGAAGTTTAACAAAGAACTATTGCTTAAGTCAATCAATGACATACCATCATCATCAGGAAAAAAGTTTTCCGCACTTGAAGCGTTGCATCTGATAGTTGGACAAAAGATCTTTCATTTTCATAAATGATAAACAAATGATCTTCCTTTAGAAGAATGTTCTTTGAAAGAATATCATAGATGCACATCAGTTTGAACATGTTTGGCCAGTTTGAACAACTTTAATGGGCAATCCAATATGAACTAAAATGTGTATGGTTGCATCTATGAAACCAGATGACTATTTGTTCAATTTATATCTAATGTGTATACTTAGCTTTAGTAGAAAGTCTGCAGATATGTGAAATTCATCACAGTGGCTCACATGGTATGATAATCTTGGTGGATATTGCTAGTAGAGATGTATACAAGTGTCAATATTCGGTGCTATGTTAACACGTTGTTGCATTTTAAACACACCCTTCTCACTCAATCACACCTCTTCCCCTTGTCTAACAAGGAAAAGCAAAAAGTGTCTAAAAGAAATATTAAATGTGGAGAATGGCAAAACAAACTTTTGGGTGGAAATTAAGCAAAAATTCTAGTGCATTTAGCTTTGTAAATCTTCCCTAGCGTCCTGTTTTATGAATCAGTTGATAACCTTAGGCTATTATCAGTCATCTTGGAAGATTATGACTGCAATGTGTTTTAGTAAGATATCTCAATTGGAAAATAGATAATGTACCAGTAGCAATGTTTTTTTGTGATGCTGCTAACATGTAACAGCCTGTGAAAATATATTTTAAATGTGTCATTTTATAAATTTGTAACAGCTTAAACTGGGAAAAAAGGCTGTAAACAAGCATTTGTCATATATTTAAGCCTTTCGAGCAGAGTCTGGCAGACAAATTGTAACCAGATGGGCTAAAAACATAGCACTGACCCATGAATAGCAGCCCGTCCTTACTTGTTTACCCTCACCTGCCATAACAGAAGCACACCTGAAGAACCAAAATCATAACATAAATATGGCACCAGAGCCAAGCACATAACATAAATATAGCCACATAACTCACCTCAGTACATAAATACAGCACTAGAACCAAGCTCATAACATAAATACAGCACTAGAGCAAAGTACATAACCAATATACAATACAAAAACCAAGCACAGTACACAAATACAGTACAGAGATGAATTACAAAGTCAGGTTAACAGCTGGCATAGAAGTTTGTACCATGAGAATTTACAACTCCCATATACCCCTAACAATAGTAAGGGTATGCTGGAAGTTGTTCCACAAACAAAAATGATACAAGCTATCATCACTCTGGTCATACAGCTGACTATAGAACTGATCAGATGAAGTGAGAGGGTGAATAAACATTTACTGTTTTATTTCACTATGATTGGAGTCATTTTCCCTTTGTTCTGCATCTAGCCCAGATCATCATAACACAAAACTTATCTCTGTCATGCTCCTGAATGAAAGCTTATTCTGATGCTGTGCTCCTGCTGCGCTCTCTCAATCTACATCACTAAATGTATGCAGCACACTGTGCCCCTCAATAAAATATTTGCCACACTATCATTTCAGTATATCTTGATTTTGTGGTGCTACCCTGAAAATAAGCCCTGGCTGCATTAAAAAAACAATACATTACCAAATAGGCGATGTCCACCTCACCACTCTTTTCCCCTGACAGTTCCGCCGCACTAGCTTGTAGTCTTCAGCCAGTGCTTCCTGGTCAGGGCGTTCAATATCCTGCCTCCAGGAAGCTCTGGCTCTGATTGGTTCTCGAGTGCCGTGGCTCAGCCAATCACTGCAGCACTTGATGAACCAATCACAGCCATCGCACATATATCTGTGATAGGTCATTAAGGGGTTAAAAAATTTTCAGTATACTATATGGTATATTAAATGACACCATTAAAAGAATACAATTCCTCTCACAAAATACACCGCCCATAAGAAAAAAAATTAAAAAGCTATGGCTCTTGAAAGGGTGGAAAAAAGGAAAACAAATAGCTGAATATTGGCACTGACCCCTATATCTTTATGGTGGTCAAAGCTGTTTTTTTCATTCAAAGCTACAAAGCCTTTGCTTCTGTACAATTTTTTGTCACAATTTACAAGGTGGTCTCCTTGGTAACTGTAGCATTTAACATAGGATTACTGTTGATTTGGACACAGCTACTTATACGGTATTTTTAAGAAACAGCCAATAAATCGCAAATATGCAATTAATTGATATTTGAACTAATACAACATATTCCTCAGTTATATAAATCCTAATAAATATTAATGCTTTATTTATCTTTTACAATAACGTTTTTACCATGCACAGAAAGAATTATTTTGCACAGTGAGATCTAAGAAATACATTTTGATTCGTTTATTTTTAGAGGCCATAGAAAAAGTCAATGTATCTGCTGAATAGCAAAAGTCAATATGCTCAATATGCTGATCATTCCACCAAGAAAAAAACTGGCAACTAAGTCATTAGAAGACGCATAGGGAATTGAGCTGCTCACTTCTTAATTAGTTGTTTGCATTGTTTTAAAGATCAGAGCACAGATGAAATGGTGATAAAGAGCAAATCCAAAAGCTGGATAGAAGGTCAAGCATTTAGCCATTTTAGCCCAGTCAGTAAACAGTCCACACACAATACGATGCAAAAGAGAACAAAACATGCATTTAATTCTTAAAGGAGCCATAATCAGTTATAGTATTTTATATGTCACATTAGCAAGGCTCCAAAAATTGTGTTCTTTCTCACAAGTTCATAACAAAAGTATTCCAGCTGTTATTTTATTAGGTTTATCTGTGATCTAGCATGTTTTGGTCTCATTATGGGGCATATATGGCCAATCATTAGCTGTACAATAAAATAATTTAGATTGTTCCTTTTTTTCTCAATTTCAATAAATTTATGCTTATTTAATTTGCATGATACTTTGTTGACTTGCCTGATAGAGTTATCACTGGGTCTGCCACTCACTCTCTTCACTGCACAAGGAAAAAAAAAAGTTCTGCAAGTTATCATAGCTAACATAGGTATAATTGTACAAGTCTCCTACAGGGACATAAAAAGTGTAAAACAATAATAAAAATTATCTAAAAAAAAAAATGTAACAAATGTGAAACAACCCTTTTCTGTGCTTTTTGCCATATTAGCATAATTTTTTTTTATAATTAAAATCCCACATATTTGGTATTGTCATATCCATAACGATGCACACAATAAATTGAACATGCTTTTTACTGCACGGCAAAAAGCGTAAAAAAAAAACCCTAAGAACTGAAGCAAAATGCTTATTTGTTTCATTTTGTCTCTCAAAAAAATGCAATAAAAGTAATCAAAACAGCCATTACGCCCTCCCATTGCAACAGTGGTGATGGGCAGAGAGAAGGCGGAGAGGGGCCAGGAGCTTAGTGCACTAGCTCCCAGCCAGGCCCGGCTCCTCCCCTTGCAGAAAGGGACAGCGTATACCGGCCGGGCTTGAAAGCCCGACTGATATACGCCTGTCTGAATAAGCCCTTATAATGAAAACTTTACAAATTTTTTTAATCCCCCCCCATTTCCCTACATATTCTCTTTTATTCTGTGGGTCAGCATGATTAGGTTGGGTTCTCACAGGGCGGAATACCGTTGGAAATCTTGCAGTTTTGCAGCGGGTTTTGGAGCATGCTTTTTTGGCGCAGCCGACCCTCCCACAGAGAGCAGCGCGGACACAATGGAAAAAAAAACAAATAGATATGCTGCGGCCAGGGAATCTGCGCCGCAGTGCCGGCTTCTGACGGATTTGCCGCAACAGATTGGCTGTCCAGTGTGGACGAGATTTTCGACAAATCTCATCCATGTGGCTGGCCAATCCCGGGGTTTTCCGTGGTAAATCCGCCCTGTGTGAACCCAGCTTTAGGCCTTAGTCAGATGGGCGTTTTTTGCCGCGATTTGCGCATGCGCATGCGTCCGGCGATTTTATAAAACCATTGCTTTGCAATGGTATCGGACACATGAGCGCTTTTTATGCGCTCGTACGATAAATTATAGAACAGAAATCGCAGATCGCACCTATCTGCGATCTGCGATTCCTGTTCTCTTCTCTATACGCGCTCAATGGGGCCGGCGGCAGCAGCGCCGACCCCATTGAGAGCATATAGAAGACAAATCATTCTTCTCTGCCACAGCTGTAACAGCTGTGGCAGAGAAGAACGATGTTTGCCCATTGAATTCAATGGAGCCGGCAATACAGCCGACTCCATTGAAAGCAATGGGCTGCCGGCGTGCGCGGGATGAATTGTCAGGAAGGGCTTAAATATATAAGCCCTTCCCTGCAATTCATCCAGAAATGTGTTAAAATAAAGAATATATATATACTCACCTGCTCCCGGCAGCCGGAGTTCCGTGCGGCCGGCCTGCAGTGGGTGTGAAGGGGATGTGAGTCAGACCTGTCCCCTGATTGGCTCAACTCCGGCTGCCGGGAGCAGGTAAGTATATATATATTCTTTATTTTAACACTTTTCTGGATGAATTGCAGGGAAGGGCTTATATATTTAAGCCCTTCCCGAAAATTCATCCCACACTCGCCCGCAGCGCATTGCTTTCAATGGAGCGGGCTGTATTGCCGGCTCCATTGAATGCAATGCGCTGGACAGCTCCGGCCCGTTTCTAATGAAACGCGGCTAGGAGCAGATTTTCGGGCGATTTTCGGGCACCGGTCACGCGATTTGCGGATGCGCATCCGTCATGCGATCCGCAAATCGAGCTAAAAAACGCCCGTCTGACTAAGGCCTTATAGTAATACCACATTTATGTAGGTTTTCTATGCTGTACTGCCTAAAAAGATAAAACCACTTTCTTTTAACAAAAAATTGTTTTCTGTCTCCATCATCTGACCCCATAATTTTTTTGTTTCCATCAATAAGGCTTTTGTTTTGTGGGGTGAGCTGTAGTTTCTATTGGAACTATTTGGAGAAACATGAAACTTTTTGATTGCATTTTATTCGCATATTTTTTTTTGAAATGGTGTGACAAAAAAAATGTAATTCTGACTGTGTTTATCATGGAGAATATTTAATTTGGTATTTGACTTAATCTGAGTTATACCTATGTAGCGGTACCAATTCTATTCATTTTTTATTTTATGATGCTACGACTTGGAAAAGGTTTTTTCAAACTTTCAATATTTTTACTAATGATTAAAATATCTTTAACTCATTTGCTTTGTTTTTAGGTTCAGTTAAGGCCCTATTAGACACAACGATAATCACTTGAAATTCGCTCTAAACCATCGTTTAAGCGATAATCATTGTGTCTATCTTGCGCCCGTCGTGTAGTTTTCGTTAACGATTCACTCATCGTTGTCTTTTAGTCTGCTTAAAATCCATCGTTCAGCCATTTGCTTTTCGTTTCGTCAAAATGACATTGTTCAGTCGTTCAGCGATTTTAGGGGAGTTTTCAATGCAGACACTACACAACGATAATACAACAACTGAAAAGACCGACATTTTCCGACGTTTTTTGTTAGGAAACAAACGTCCATCTTTAAAAGCAAAACCATCGCTCACTTTTATCATTATAACGAATTTCGAATGATAATCTATGTGTCTAAATGGGGCTTAAGGGACTTGAACTAGTGATAATTTGAATCCATGTTCAATAAACCACAGTACTTCGGCTCTACCATAATCAGAGCATAAGGCCTTCTATCACACGAGCGCTGTTTTAGCCCATTAAAGGTGAGCACAGAATGCGCTTCTATAAGAACCAATGGTTTCCTATAGAACTGTTCAGATGAATACATTTTAGACGCGCAAAATCCTTGCACATATCTAAGATAGGACATGTGAGGGAATTGTCGCATCTAAGCTCCGTGGTGCACATAAAGATAGGACCTGACCTGGTGAGTGACTCTTATGGGAGCTGGAAAGCACGCACCACGCACCTCTGATCGTGTGATCGGGCTAAATCAAATAGCTGGAATTCACCCATTCACACGATCTTTAGTGCAGTATAGCCGCAGTCTTTTCACGTGCCTATACTGCACGCCCACAGCGCTAGTGTGAATGACCCCTAATAGGAAGAGATTAATGGCAGACCTGAGGGCCTTCACAAAGCTCTAGGCTGCCATGGTAACCGAACATGGGTTGATAGCACTGTCTCTTGAATGACAACAGCGGAAACTAAATGGTTAAACAGCCAGAATCTGAGTCATCTCCAATCCTGGCTGCTACAGCAGATTGTCAGTTGTGTTTGCGATTGAACATGAGAAACTTAAACATCTTGATCTAGTCATCCAGGAAAATCAATCCTCACTACAATTATATCAAACTCATAAAGATTATATTGCATTGCACAAATCTTTACAAGATAACCTCTCGAAACTTAAGGATCATATAACTTCTATAGAAAATTCCAAGTTTAAGGAAGACATGACTATCAGACTAATCCTGTGTATACCTGACACTTACAGTGCAAAACACCTGACAAGAAGCCAAAACTAGAGATGAGCGAGCATACTCGTCCGAGCTTGATGCTCATTTGAGTATTAGGGTGCTCGAGATGCTCGTTACTCGAGACGAGCACCACGCGGTACTCGTCTCGATTAAACGAGCACTGACCATTGAATTCAATGGAGCCAGCAATACAGCCGGCTCCATTGAAAGCAATGGGCTGCCGGCGATCGCGGGATAAATTGTCGGGAAGGGCTTAAATATATAAGCCCTTCCCTGCAATTCATCCAGAAATGTGTAAAAATAAAAAAAAAATATACTCACCTTGTCCCGGCAGACGGAGTTCAGCGCGGCCGGCGGCAGTCCTCCTGAACTGCTCTGAACAGCTGTGAGTAGTATTCAGCAGCCGGGGATTTAAAATCCCCGCCTGCTGAATGAGCTGCCTCTAATTGGTCACAGCCTGACCAAACAGAGGCAGATCTCACTCACACACCCATTCATGAATTCATGAATGGCTGAGTGACTGCTGCCTCTCATTGGCTCAGCGCAGGGACCAATCTGATTGGTCCCGCTGAGCCAATGAGAGGCAGCAGTCACTTACCCATTCATAAATTCATGAATGGGTGTGTGATTGAGATCTGCCTCTGATTGGTCAGGCTGTGACCAATCAGAGGCAGCTCATTCAGCAGGTGGGGATTTTAAATCCCCGGCTGCTGAATACTACTCATAGCTGTTCAGAGCAGTTCAGGAGGACTGCCGCCGGACGCGCTGAACTCCGTCTGCCGGGACAAGGTGAGTATATATTTTTTTTATTTTTACACATTTCTGGATGAATTGCAGGGAAGGGCTTATATATTTAGGCCCTTCCTGACAATTCAACAAGCGATCGCCGGCAGCCGATTGCTTTCAATGGAGCCGGCTGTATTGCCGGCTCCATTGAATTCAATGGGCTAACATCGTTCTTCTCTGCCACAGCTGTTACAGCTGTGGCAGAGGAGAACGATCTTTATGCTGACAGTGCACGGGGGAAGGGGGGGGGGGTTGTCTCACTCTTGCCACTATTGTGGCTTAATAGTGGGACCTGGGAACTTGAGATGCAGCCCAACATGTAGCCCCTCGCCTGCCCTATCCGTTTCTGTGTCGTTCCCATCACTTTCTTGAATTTCCCAGGTTTTCACAAATGAAAACCTTAGCGAGCATCGGCGATATACAAAAATGCTCGAGTCGCCCATTGACTTCAATGGGGTTCGTTACTCGACACGAACTCTCAAGCATCACTGAAAGTTCGACTCGAGTAACAAGCACCCGAGCATTTTGGTGCTCGCTCATCTCTAGCCAAAACCTATTTTAAAGAAGTCTAATTCCCACAATAAAAATGTGAATTTTTCTTCTTCAAACCCGGATATGTCTGATGTAGAAACTGATTTTCAGATATGGATGATTCTTCCAATTATTTTGTGGCTTAAAATAAACATGAAGCTCATTCTTCTACAGCTCATCAGACTCCTCATTTTTCCTCTGCAAACACCCAGCGTGCTGCAAAAAAACAAGGAAAAAAATGATGAAGGAGATTCGGTAGAAAACACCAGAAAAACAACTACTACCGTGTTTTCTCAAAAATAGGCCCCTGTCTTATATTAATTTTTGCACCAGAAGAAGCACAGGGCCTTATTTTCAGGGGGTGTCTTATACTCACTCAGCAGGCGCCATCCAGGTCCTTCCCGCTGGTCTCCAGCACTTCGGCAGGCTTCTGGTAGTCCTCAATGCCAACAGAACATCTCTTGCTAATAACGGGGCTTGAATTCCCCACCTCCAGCAAAACATTGCTCTGATTGGCTGTGATTGGTTTATCAAGCTCCGGCTCTGATTGGCTGAGGCGGCTCTCATGAACCAATCAGAGCAATCTCTTACTGGAGGCCGGGTATTGAAGCCCCATTACCAGCAAGAGATGTTCTGTCAGCGCCTAGGACTACACGGAGGCCAGCCGGAGCACCGGGAGCCAGCGGAAAGGACCCAGACGGCACCTACTAGGTGAGTATTGCTTTTTTTCTTTTCATGTAGTGTAGCTAGGGCTTATTTTCGGGGTAGGGTTTATATTTCAAGCTTTTTCACCCGCTTTCTCATGAAAATCGGGATAGGGCTTATTTTCAAGGAAACATGGTACATGCAGAATCATACCATATAAACAATGTTTCACCAGTTGTCAATTTCTGGGTGACAATTTTGAATTCTGCAGTTATCTATTCTTTCAAAGAGTCTCAGTTTTAGACCCACCTGTAATATGAACCTGTATCAGATGATCCAAAGACAATAAAGTTATATGATATTAATTGTGAAGAAACATTCTTCCTACTTTAGAAAAAACTCCAGTTATTCCTAGTACTTCTGATTAAGTTAAGCTTTTGAATAGCATCGGACCACTAGCTATTCATTTGGAAATAGCATTTGATGAACTCCTCCAGCTTTCATTAACTATCAGATGAGCCCATTTCTACCGTGGATGTGTTTTCTACAACCATTAACCCTTTCCAATCCAATTTTAGATTTAGAGTTTCCTAAAACGCTTTCTCTTTTTGCTGTTATACAATGGTGCCATCTGCTGGCCAAACTGTAGCTGGCATAAATACATAAAAGAAATACATAAATTCCAATTTCTAATTCTATCAGTTCAGTCGTGTCTAACTCTTGGATACTCTGTAGGCCAGTCCTCTCCATGCTTCTCTACCCTCTATGGTTGCTTGCAATTGCCTGATGTCCAGCCAATGTGTTCTTTGTCTTCGAGGTTTCCTTTTACCACTGACCATTCCAAGTAACATAATATTGATTAGTGATAAGTCTGAGTACGTTAGCAGAGTGAAGCGCGTGGAATAGGTGACGTATGGACAGGAGGGAAGCTATGCATGGTGGCGTGTTGCCATGGAGAGCTTTGTGGGTGACAGGGATGAGTTTGAATTGAGTTCTGTAGTGTATGGGTAGCATCTCTTCTAGTAAATTCATCTTCATCACATGTCTAAAGTAAGTCAGTCTCTGTATCATGATCCTGCCTTCCAGGGACATCTCTGGGTTGATACGGTCCAGGACAGCTTTGTTAGTGACTATAGCTGTCTAGGGAGTTCATGCATAAAAGGAGTTTGCAAAAAATAAGTGTAAATGAGGGTTATAAACACCAATTAAAATAAATAATTCGCAATAAATAAATATCAACAGGAAACACAATGCATACAAAGTAATTAGTATCCATGCATAATTAATAAGAAATGTAATAAAAATAATACCCCAAAATAATACCGCTAGGTTGGCGAACAACCACAAAAAGTGATTTTACCTACAGAGGAGTTTTATTGTAAGTTGTGTGAAGATGAAAAGTGGGGCAAATGTAATAATTATAATAAAAATAAGCAACAAAATAATACATAAAAGATATTAGAGCAAATAATAAATGATCATTAAAAAATAATAAATAAATAAATAAATATATATATATATATATATATATATATATATATATGTATAGTAGCAGGGGAAGAGGAGGAATCAGGGATGGAAGGTATGTGTTACAGGGGTTGCTCAACTCTGTAATGTAGGGCTGGCTCGTGCTCACTCCAGTACAGATTTCACACATAAGCTAGGAAGAGAATTAGACACATGCAGTGATTAAGACTAAAGCTTCATTTACACGGGACGAATGTCGGGCAAACAATGCCCAACACTCGTCCCTGTGTGTCCTCTCTCCCGTGTTACATGGGACCTAGTATAGCTGGCTCGCTCACAGAGCGCCCAGCATGGGGGCGGGGCTGCAGGAGATTTCACTCCTCGAGCTCCCTCGCCCCTCTCCATTGACATAACATAGCGGCCGTTCAATACTGACAGGCTGCTATTTACACTGAGCAATCCATTGTTTATGCAGCATAAACCAGCATCTAAAGGAAGCCATTCCCACATCTCCTAAAGTGCTACCAGAGAGAGACTACAACAGAACTGTGAAAGCTGCAAGAAAAGTTAAGACTAACTTGGTAATTCTTACTGTTGTTGATTTAAAAGGACACTTAATTTCTTCCGTTAACTGGAGGTTCCAGCTGTTTATGCTGATTTAAATTTGTGTGAATAAACCAAACAAGAACAAAATCTTGTTGTTCACCTAATATTTAACTCCCGAAGTGCTACAACTGGTGGAGGATGCATGCAGGAAAAGACCCACTGATAAATATCCTGGGTGAAAACAGCAGTAGGAGCCTCTACAAGTATGGAGGAGGTGGTGAAGCAGTTGGTACAAATGAATGTACAACACAAGGAGACAAACCAATTCCTGATAAAACAAATGGAAATGCTGACTTAGACTGTCAAAGTTAAAAAGACTGCAACTCTTCCCCGTATGGATGCACTGAGGACAGTAAGAAGGGCATTATAGAAAATGACCCCGGAAGATGACGTGGAGGCCTTCCTAACCATTTTTGAGAGGTTAGCGGAAAGGGAAAAATTGCCTTCAGAGCAGTGGGTGCAGTTGTTAGGCCCATACTTAACTGGAGAGCCTCAGAAGGCCTACTATGACAACACATCAGGATGCAAGAGAATATAATAAGCTGAAAGCTGAAATCCTTGCTCACCTGGGAGTTAGCAAGGCGGTCAGAGCCCAGTGGGTCCACAAGCCTCCTAGGTCCCAAATGTTTGACCTGCTACACCTGATGCAGAAATGGCTATAGCCAGAGACTTCCTCACCCGCGCAAATGGTGGAAAAAGTGATGAGGGACCATTTTTTGCCGACCCTGCCTAGGTCCATACAGTGATGGGTTGCCCATGTAAACCCACACTACACAGATGAGTTGGTGGGCCTGTTGGAAAGATAGCTCACTGCAGAGGAGGCATCAGCATCCGTGCACCATGGCCCTATCCACAGGGTGCATACCCAAAAGAAAGAATCTAGGTCCAACAAAGAGTCCCCCAGAAGGAATCAAGCAGCCCGCTTACCTGTTGGGAGTGCCAGGCACGAGGACACATCGCAGCTTACTAGTATCAGAACAGCAGGTTTATCAGCAGCACCCAGTATAAACCAAAAAAAGTAGGACTAAATAGATGCAACAGCCACAAAAAGGAACTTGAGCCATTGTTCCAATGTCAGAAACCAATGTCAGGACCTTTTACACTAGACAATTATCATACTCTCGCGAGGTTTTGAACGATAATCAATTTGTGTAACAGCATGCTGAAACTAAACGACTAGACCTTTAAGCAGCTTAAAATCTGAACGACACACCGTACGATGTAAACAGCAGCAATGCAGTACTGAATGCCACAGTTACAGTGTATGGAGATGGGCAGGGGGGGGGGGGAGAGAACTCTCCTCCAGCCACCCTGCCTCCCTGCTGACCACTCTGTCAGCAATCCAGTGATGCTGTGCAGAGCGAACATCACATGGACTAGTGTTTGGCGTCGTTTGCCCAACACGCATAATATGTAAAAGGGCCCTGAGAAAGAAACCTGCCTTATCAGGAAGCTGGTATGAACCTTGTCCCCGCTACCAGCTGCCAGGGGAAGCCATGCCCACGTCTCGTGAAGTGCTACCAGAGAGAGACTACTACAGGATTGTGAAAGCTGCAAGAAAAGTTAAGACTAACTTGGTACTGCTTACTGCTGTTGGTTTAAAAGAACATTTATTTTTTCCGTTAACTGGAGGTTCCAGCTGTTTATGCTGATTTAAATTCTTGTGAATAAACCAAACACAAACGAAATCTTGTTGTTTACCTGGTATTTAACCCCTGAAGTGCTACACTATATATATTATATATATCAAGTGGTTTCAATTACGAGTTGTTCATTGGGAAAAGAGTGTTTGACTTGTATATCCAAAAGCATTCCCTCTGCTTCAAGAAGCCACAGAAGAAGATGCCGGATGGAGGGGACATGCCTGATGATCGATCCTGGCCAGGCAAGGTAAGTAAAAATTTTTTTTTGTCATGTCAGAACCCCTTTAAGGCAAAAACACATGAAGCATGCACTAATACACTCACTGCTACGAAGCATATTAGTGCATGAACTGTTTTCTTTTTCAGGCTTTTCAAACTCCACGAAAGTGGGAAGATAAGGTAAGTCCTATCTTTTCTTGCGCGTAGTAATAACGCGCATAATGCCCAATGGTGGAAACAAATCCATTGAAATCAATGGTATCGTTTTGTCCCGTCATGGGGTCGTGAAAATCACGGACGCTTAATGGGGCTAAAACACGCCCATCTGCTTAAGCCCTCAGATCTATGTTTATTCATTCTATTATGTAATGGCTGAATTCTATGGTCTATATATTGCAATTTACTTAGCATTGTATAAGATAGATAACATAGTCTGAACTGCAGTTAAGAAAAGATTTAGTAGAGTATTCATCCTAAGTAATTAACAATGAGTTTGTTTGTCGTAAATTGCATGACAACATAAACAGTGTTGTTTGCTGCACCTAAAAGAGTCCACAAAGGAAGGAAGAATTACTGGGGGGGTTTGTGATTTTTCTACATAGATGGATGGGGGCTAATAAGTTGCGTAATGTTAAGTATCTCCTCCATGTAATAGTGGGAGCTTGAGGAATTCTATCCTTTAGTAATGGATCACTCTCGAGGAGATGCCAGTGTTTTCTTGAAATATTTCTTACTAATTTATAACCGGGATTATAGGTGGTGATAAAGTTATGTGTGTACTTGTGGTTGTGTTTGGGAACAATTTTTGGCCTTTTGTGGAGACATTCCTCCTGATTCATTGAGCGAGCCCTACAAAGTGCATTATTTACTAAGCTCCTAGAGAATTTATTCTGTTTGAAGCATTTCTGAAGAATAGTAGCTTGTCCTATAAAAGATATACTGGTAGAACAGTTCTTGTGAATGCGCCTAAACTGTCCAAAGGGGATATTCTTCAGCCAGGGAAGGTAATGTGTACTTGTATAGTCAAGAAAACTGTTGGCATCTACCTCTTTAAAATGGGTCTTTGTGCAAAGTTGTTTTTATTACATTTGCCCCACTTTTAATCATCACAAATCTTACAATAACACTACTCTATAAGTAAAATCACTTTTTGGGCTGTTCAACAACCTAGTGGGATTATTTTTAATATTTTTTTTATTAATAATGCATGGATTCCAATTATTTTGTCTTGTTCCTGTTGATATAACAGATACTTATTTAGGGCCCGTTCAGACGAGCGTGTTTTCGCGCTCCTATATAAAACTATGGAGTTCCTATGAAGTGTTTACATGGGCGTGTTTTTAGTGCGTGTGAACTCGCGCAGCAACGAATAAAGGACATGCGTACCAGTTTGGTCCGTACTGCGCTGCTCTTAACATTGGCTCCTATGGGACACGCTGCACGCGAGTCCGCTCGTGTGAACGACCCAATAGACAGCAATGTAAATTTTTTTTTTTTATGCTAAAGCTAAATGCTTTTGTGTCTTTCCCTTGGCATAAAGCACTCCATGTTGTGTTCCGGATGTGTTTTGTTGTAAACACCAATAAACGATGTGCAGCCTGTTATATAAAGGAAGAAACTTCGCTGGGGCGTGAAAAATCGTGTGTCTCACGACTATCAATACTTAAAATACTGGCGCCGTGTATATTGGCTGGGATGCTGATACAGCTCAAGGTATGAAGCGCATCTACATACGCTCCATGCAGCCAACATCACATTTGCTAACACGCATAAGTAAAGCACGGACCTTCGTTCACGCACATTTTTGCGCGCACGTTCAAAAGCGCGCATGTGCGCGCACATTAGCGCATACGCATACGCTCATCTGAACGGGCCCTTATAGTGAATTATTTTATTTGTTTTTTCTAATTCTCATCCATATTTGTTTTTTGCAAACTCCTTTTATGAATTTATGTATGTCGTACTTTTATGCATTCATGCACGCTATGGTTTGTTTTTATTAATTATTTCTGCAATTGTCTAATACTTTTTTAAAAGCAATTAAAAAGTTTTGATGAATATTTTATCTTTAATTTGTTTTGCATGCTATGACAGCTGGCATGTGTGGATTGATAGAGATCCCCATGACGTCAGATGCTCTGATTTCCCGCTAGTTTCATCTATTTAAATGTCCATTGTTTCTCTGTTTTTGTAATGTGGCCTGACGAGGAGTCTGTTCGACTTTGTAACGTGCAGCCCTAATAAAATTAATTCTTTACCACTCTGGATCCACTCTTAAAGCAGAGCAGCGCCATTCTTACTTTTTCTTCACATATCCATTGTCTGGCTTGCTGGACCCAGTCCCCAACATCCAGACTGAAAAAGGGCTGCAGCCATCTTAATCTGCAGAGCGCTTTTCTTGCAGCGCTCTCAGGTGAGCATATCTGTCTAAAAACTTCCAATTCCTTCTTGGGCAATGCGTACGCAATAGAATCACTTTTTTCTTTTTTACTTTTATATTGTTATCTGACACCTCCACTTACAGGTCTTTTCATATTGATCCAACAGAAACATTTAAAATTGATTTATATAAATTGTTGCAGGAAGATCTGTCCTCAGAGATAATACAACAAAAATTATATGATTATTTGTTGGTCTTTCCAGTCTGCCCTATATTCTATGCATTACCCAAAATTCCTAAAAACATCTTTCCTCCACCTTTACTGCCAGTTATAGCTAGTAATGGCTCATTGTTTGAACACCTCAGTATATGGCTGGATAATTTACTACATCCATTGGTAGAAAGAATTCCTGGCTACATTTAGGCTGGGTTCACACAGGGCGGATTTGCCACGGAAATTCCGTGCGGAATTTCGCTGCGGCTAATCCCCCTGCGGCTGCTAATTTCAGGATTATCCAGCCATGTGGACAAGATTTGACAGGGGCCAAGCAGAAACCTGTGTCTTTTTTAAATTGTGCTGCTTAATCCTGCTTCTTTGAGCCACATGTTTCCATTCCTCTGCTTTTGCAGGTACACGAAAAATTCTTGTCCTTCAACATTTTGAAAACTTACTTCTGTGCTGTCAAGGAAATCCTCATCATCTTTAATGAGTTTCAATGTAGCTATTCTCTCTGCACCTTTTCCTCCAATAGAGACAAAAGCTTGCATTTCTGGCAAGTAAAGTTTAGCTTTTTCTCTGGTAGGTCTGTAAATGTATAGCATACGTTACAGCTCAACATATGACTCCTCACCCCTTCCATGTTGTCAGTTGATGTCCACTTACAAACTTCCAAAGAAATCCAGTGATGATATATAACCTATAAGATGTTGCGTAAAACGTCATGACACGCAGTCTGGCGATGTCCTCCGAGCAGCTAGACCCAGCTAAACACAGTTATCTTCCCACTTACAGCAACTCTTTTCACTTCCCAGAATACAATGGGAATATGCAAATTATCTTCCTGGAGCTCCAATCTGTGGTCTGGCGATGTCCTCCGAGCAGCTAGACTTGGCTAAACACTGCCTACTTGCTTATTATTTGTGGCATAAATATTGCCCCTCTCAGTCAGGCTGGACATTAATAAATTGGAATAGTAATTTTTTGTTTAAGAGGATTGCCACACCTCTATGTTTCTGAGTGGAGAAGAGGCGTTATACCATTTAGTGAATGTTTTGTTTTTGGACAAAAAGGTGTGGCACTTCTTGAAGTGCATTTCTTGTAGAAAGGAAATGTCAGTTTTGTTTTCTTCTAAGTAGTGAAGAATCTAAGATTTGTTTTTGGGGACATTAATGCCTTTAACATTAAAAAAGTGATATGCAGTTGAGCCATTAGTTATAATAGGAAGGTTTTTGGTGTATGTTGGGAAAACAAGAATGAATGAAAAAAACTTTATCGACAACATGAGGAAGAAAAAAAGAATGCAATTGGTAGCATTTTGCAGCTAGATCGGAGGTTATGGACAATGTCTTCTCCTGCCCAGGTTCAAAAACAAGTAATCAAACTTTGTGGGGGGGAAGCTCACAAATCAGGTGGGATTGTTTATGATCCTTTGTTATCAAATAGCGTTGAGAGGGACTGATTGGACCAAATTGTAACCATAAGTTACATGAAAAAGCTCTAGGAAAAACAGGCAAATAGTATCAATGAAATAACAAGGAGTTAATAGTTAACTCCACAGAGAACAGATTGTCGAGGAGACGTGTTATGTTCCATCAAATCAGGAGGCGTCTGCTAAGAGTTATTTTCTGGGGGACATGGTATGGTCTGATTCCACTCTTCTCATTTTCTTTGGCTTGTTTGTGGTGACTTGCTTCCAAGAATCCATTTTGGAGAGAGAAGGAAGATCTAGGGAGTTCTCTGCAGATGACCAGTCTGGAATTTGGATGTGGAAAAGGTCTAGTTTTTTTAGGGCCAGGGGGAGGTCTTCTGGTGTTTTGCTGAACGCAATTCTGTTTGCACTTGAAATGGCCAGGTCAAAGGGAAAACCTATTTAAAGAGTAACTATTTTTCTCGTAATACTCTTGTAAGTGGTTGGGGGTGTCTTCTTAGGTCTGATGTGAGTTCAGAAAGATGTTGCAAAATGCGATTTTTTTTCATCATATTCTATTTTTTGGCAGTTCTAGCTTTCTTGATTTCTTTTTTAATTTTGAAGCTTTGCAGGCAGCAAAAGTTGTCTATTAGATTTTGTGGATCTAGGTCTGAAAACCCTATGAACCTTTTCCAGGCTATGATCTGCGTCTTTGTTTCTCTTCAAGAGACCGTTAAAAATTTGGAAAATAGTGGTTGGAGTCCCTTTTGTCAGGGATATTTTCTGGGATTCCATGTATATGTATATTGTTGCATCTGGAGCGGTTTTCCAGGTCATCTCTGTGTATTTTTAGAGGTAAAGTTATTTATGCTTCTTGATTAGAATATCCTTAAATTTTTCTATATGGTTAATCATTTTGGCACATGAATCTTCAACGGTGTTAATGCTGGTATATACTTCTTTTACACCTTTCCTTAAGTCTGAGATTTCTTCCTTGACTGTTTTGAGTAAATTATTTAAAAAGGTCTTTAATACAATCTTTGGTGAGCAGAGCTTTTATAGTAGTATCATAGTAAGTAAAGCCGAAAAAAACATATGTCCATCCAGTTTAGCCTATTACCCCCCAATGTTGATCAGAGGAAGGGAAAAAAACAATGAGGTAGAAGCCAAGTTTCCTCATTTAAAAGAAAAAATCCTTCCTGACTCCAACCGGGCAATCAGAATCATCCCAGGATCAACAATAGTTTTGAAGTTATTACTGATTATAAGATATAATATTTTATCGCTCAAAGATATCCAGGCCCCTCTTGAACTCTTATCGAATTTGTCATCACCACGTCCTCGGGCAGAGAGTTCCATAGTCTCACTGCTCATACAGTAAAGAACCCTTTTCTATGTCAGTGTAGAAACTTTCTTTCTTCTAGACGTAGATAATGTTGCCCCCTTGTAACAGTTACAGTCTTGGGTGTAAACAGATCATGGGAGGGATCTCTGTATTGACCCCTGATATATTCATACATAGTTATTAGGCCGCCCCTCAGCTGGCTTTTTCTAAACTAAATAACCCCAATTTTGATAACCTCTCTTGGTATTGTAGTTTGAACCCACTCAAGCTCTGATATGTCCTCCTTGAGTACTGATGCCCAAAACTGATCACAGTATTCCATGTGTGGTCTAAGCAGTGACTTGTAAAGAGGAAGATCAATGTTCCTATCGTGTGCCTCTAGACTTCTTTTGATACTCCCCATGATCCTATTTGCCTTGGCAGCAGCTGCCTGACACTGGTTGCTCCAGTTAAGCTTAAAGTTAATTAAAATCCCCAAGTCCTTTTCCATGTCAGTGTTACCAGTGGTTCCCCATTTAGTGTGTAATGGTGATGTGTATTTTCTCTGCCCATGTGCATAAATTTACATTTATCAGTGTTAAACCTCATTTGCCACTTTTCAACCCAGGTCCCAACTCACCCAGATCCTCTTGCAATCTCCTTGTGTCATTTCCAGTATTAAAATCTTTACATAGTTTTGTATCATTTCCAAATATTGATATTTTACTGCACAGTCCTTATATAATATCATTAATAAATATATTAAAAAGAATAGGGCCCAAAAGCGACCCCTGTGGTACCCCACTAGTAATGGTGACCCAATCAGAGTATGTACCATTTATAACCACCTTCTGCTTTCTATCACTGAACCACTTACACACATTCTAACCCAGACCAAGCATTTTCATTCTATATACCAGCCTTTTATGTGGCATAGTATCAAATACTGGAAAAGTCCAGTTACACAAGGAGCGATCTCTCACAAACCCATGCTGATATGGAGTTATACGGCTATTTCTCTTGAGGTCCTCTATGATAGCATCTCTAAGAAATCCTTCAAACATTTTACCCACAATAGAAGTAAAACTTACCGGCCTGTAATTTCCAGGATCACTTTTTGACCCCATTTTTAATATTGACACCACATTGGCTATGCACCCATCCAGTGGAACAGACCCTGTCACTATAGAGTCCTTACATATAAGAAATAATGGTCTGTGTATCACATTACTTGACTTCAAAACCAGGAGTGTATGCTATCGGGCCCAGTGATTTGTCTACTTTAATCTCTTTAAGACGGCTCTGCACTTCTTCCTGGGTTAGACTAGTGACATTTAGTGAAGAGTTTACATTATCACTCTGCATCCCATCTGACATTTCATTTTCTTCTGTGAATACACTGGATAAAAAGCTATTTAATAGATTTGTTTTCTCCTCATCGCCCTCTAAAATTTCTCCTACATTATTTATTAAAGTGCCAACACATTCAGTATTAATCTTTCTACTCTTTGGCAATAAGTCTCTCTGTCTCCATCTTTGCTAGTTTTTAGTGCTGCTTCACTGCCTTCTTGTTTTAGTAGTTTAAAGACTTTATTTTTGCCTTTACATCTTTATTAAGCCATATTGCATTTTCTCCTATTTCTATGTGTTTTATTCCTGTAAGGTATGAACCTCTCACAGTAAGTAATTAACCTTAATATATTTATTTAATGTCTGAGTCCGAAGTTATTAGTGAATCATCTTCAGATTCACTTTTCGAGCCTGGAGAATAGACAGCGTGCATTTCTTATCTTCTTCAAGGGACGTCTGCTTGGATTTGGTCATTTTAAGAGTGTTGAAAAGATTTTCTGGATGTTTTCACGGAATCTTGGGGCCTTTTCAGGTCTTTGGGTCCCTGGATTTTCAGAGTTTACAGGTTTTGTGAGCTTTCCCATTTTGCCTGTCTGGTTAGATTTATGCTGGGAGAATGAAGATTATATTCTATTCACATACCGTGTTTTATTGTAGCAGCTTCTTCAGGTTTAATACCTTTTCTAGAGGTTGTAGATTGTTGTATTGCTTTCCGCCACAAGGTGGCATCAGTACCTCTGCATAGTATTTCAAGGTGGTAAGAACAATCCTGATGAAAAGGGGAATATGTAGTGGACTGCTGCAGGAGTGTTTAATTTAGCCTGATAGATAAACAGTACTTTGGTAAAGCGAGTCCCACTCAAATAAAGGGGTACGCAGTTATGTTGGTGGAGTAGACCCTCTAGAGTGTTAAGAACATGGTTGACACTGCTGTTACAGTTGGTTAGAATGTCACTGACCCTCCTTGAGGAACCTCAGTATAAGCTGCAGCCTCTCTTCTCCAGTAGTGCTAATGGGGTTTTTACAGGTGGATGGACGGGTGTTCTCCTTGCTCTCCTTTGTGCACCTGGACAAACTGCTGAAGCCCTTATGGCTTCCAGGCCACAGACGCCCATCAATCCAGACTGCTGGATTCTAGAGAAGGCTGGGGAACACAAGATGAGCAACTACTGGTGCAGTGTATGTCGCACAGCTTCTGTGATAGAAAGCCCAACTCACCACCCCACCGGGTCGGCTTCAGCCTAGGGGCAGCTTCAGGGGAGTGCAAAAGCAAGGACCTCAGCAGGCTGATGCCGGTAACCAGGTGAGGGGGCACTGGTGGAGTAACCAGGGTGACAGTCTGGAGGGAGTAACTACACTGGTCCCTCGCCGGAGCAGCCGAGTGGATCAATACAGGCCAGGGATGAGGAGGGTTCAGTAGGCTGTGGTAGGCCCCAGGATGGACTGGTGCCAGTCAAATGCAAAGGTTCCCAGGGGTAGGGGAAAGTAGCGTGAGGGTAAAGCAGGTTTTGGGGAGTTAGGGAGGGATAGGATGATGAGCATTGTGGTCAGGGATACTGGAGCTCAGAGCTTCCATGTCCACTCTCATGGATGGCTAGACCATGCCCCTCCAGATGTTTCTTCTTTTTATACAATTATTAAAGTCGAGCTATTAATGCCCTCAGACATAATCTGGATGCTTACAACAACTATACAAATGATCAGAAAGCATATATATTACTTTTTTTTTCTTTCTCTCAATGATTTTATGTTTAACAAAATATATTTTTTTAGGTTTGTGGGTGCCCCATAGGCTCATCATTCTCTCTGTCCCTTGCTAATCCTCATATTTCTCTTTAGAAGTAGTCTTATCTTTATGCATCCCATAACTGATTTCTGCAAAAGATCCGTTGGTATGGAAGATATCTAGACAACCTCCTTATTTGGCCGGATTCCCCCAGTCTTGTTTCTGATTTTGTTTCCTATCCTAATAATAATAATAGTTTTGGTCTCCCTTTTACTTTTGAGCAACATTCTGTCTGGCTCTCTTTTCTTTAGGTCTTCCTTATCAAAGAAAATTAATACTAAATTGTATAGGAAGCCTCCTCTGAAAACTCCTTATTAGGGCTCCCACCCAATAGCGTTTTTTTCTCCACTGTGCTGCGAGAGTAAGTGAAAACTCTGCAGAGCAGTGCGAGAAATCGCAGCGATATCGCTGCGACAGTCTTTTCAATGGGGTCAGCGCTAGCCCCATTGAAAAGATATGGAGAATGCCGTGGACTTCTGCCACAGCTGTGACAGCTGTCACAGCTGTGGCAGAAGTCAGCGGCATGCTATCTCATTGCTTTCAATGGGATCGGCACTGCTGCCGATCCCATTGAAAGCAGTGGTTTCTGACAAGCCCTGCAGAATGATTATCGGAGAAGGGCTTGAAATATAAGCCCTTCCCCGATAATCATAAAAAAAGTGGTTAAAAAAATAATTAAAAAGTTACTCACCTCTCCTGCTGTCAGCCGCGTCCTCCGGCTGGCTCCCCGGCACTGCTACTGAGCTCTTTCAGCAGACAGGGATTTAAAAATCCCCGCCTCCTGAAAGGGCTGTGCAGATTGCCTGAGGGCTCAGCCAATAGCAGCTACTGGAGGACGCGGCTGACAGCAGGAGAGGTGAGTAACTTTTTTATTATTTTTTAACCACTTTTTTATGATTATCGGGGAAGGGCTTATATTTCAAGCCCTTCTCCGATAATCATTCTGCAGGGCTTGTCAGAAACCACTGCTTTCAATGGGATCGGCAGTAGTGCCGATCCCATTGAAAGCAATAGGGTAGCATGCCTCTGACTTCTGCCACAGCTGTGACAGCTGTCACAGCTGTGACAGAGGGTTCTTTCATCCCCGTGGTCCCCTCGGGGATGAAGGAAACTCCTGCCACAGCTGTGACGGCTGTCACAGCTGTGGCAGAGGTCCGCAGCATTCTCCATATCTTTTCAATGGGGCTAGCGCTGCTGCCACTGGCCCCATTGAAAAGACTGGCGATGTTGCAGCGATATCCCAGCGATTTTGGAATATCTGCCTGCGTTTTTCTCACACTGCGATGCGAGACTTTAACTTTAGAATCGCATCGCAGTGGAGAAAAAAACGCCAGTGGGTGGGAGCCCTTACATGCACAGAGTTGCCACTTCCCTCATATGGTTTAAAATCTTTCAGTAGAAGAGTTAATTAGAGCCAAAATGGCATGTTCAATGGAAAAAGATGATAATCCAGAGTGTTATGTTATGTCTGACAGGTTGCGTCATTGTGGTTACCACGGTGGGATCATAAATCGGGCCAAAAGTATAGTAAAATTGAAAACCAGATATGACTATTTGGCACAATTCAAATGACAATCCAATTGTCTGACACAGATCAGACAACACCAGACACACCCTGATACTGCATTTCATTTTTCTTTATTTTTTCTACTATTTTTAAGTGTGGATGTTTTTTTTACATTAAACAAATCATACTAAAAATCTAGCTATACTTATGCAGGATGATTCCCTTGCCCGAATTGTCCAACCAGGTATAAAATGCATACAATAGGCAACAGGACAGCTCCAAGCTTATATAACAATATTACTTTGATATTTCAAAATTGGTTCATGACTAGAGGATGTTTCAGATGTGCCCAATCAAGATGTGGTCTGCGCTCTTTATTGCAACAAACAAAACCATTTTCTTCTTCTACAACCGCCAGACTTTTTATATCAAATCATTTATAAATTGTAAGACCACTCATGTCATTTATGTTATTGAATGTACTATCTGTTGTGAGCAATACGTCAAATGTACATCACATATTAAAACTACGTATTGATGAGCACATCTCTCATCAGGTATATTGTGAAGCTCCCTGTTTGCAGCAACCAGACATTTTTTGGGAAATCCACCAAGGTGTTTAGCCCAGCAAGAGGTGATGATTAGAGATGAGCGAACGCGTTCGTCCGAGCTTGATATTCGTGCGAATATTAGGGTGTTCGGGATGTTCGTTATTCGTAACGAACACCATGCGGTGTTCTGGTTACTTTCACTTCCTTCCCTGAGACGTTAGCGCGCTTTTCTGGCCAATTGAAAGACAGGGAAGGCATTACAACTTCCCCCTGCAACGTTTAAGCCCTATACCACCCCCCTGCTGTGAGTGGCTGGCGAGATCAGGTGTTCGCCTAATATAAAAGTCGGCCCCTCCCGCGGCTCGCCTCAGATGCGGTGTGAGTTAGATGAGGGACAGTGCTGTTTATACCGGAGCTGCTGTAGGGAAAGAATTGGTAGTTAGTGTAGGCTTCAAGACCCCCCAAAGGTCCTTATTAGGGCCACTGATAGCTGTGTGTTGGCTGCTGTTAGCAGTGGGATTTTTTTTTTTCTCAAAATCGCCTCTGCAGACCGTTGCACCTGGCATTAGGGACAGAAGTGCTGCATAGGCAGGGAGAGTGTTAGGAGTGAGTGTAGCCTTCAAGAACCTCAACGGTCCTTTCTAGGGCCATATTTATCCGTGTGCAGTACTGTCCAGGCTGCTGTTAGCTGTGCTGCATTTTTTTTGGGGTTCTCAAAATCGCCTCTGCAGAGCATTCCACCCTCCATTGATACTGCAGGGAAAGAATTGTATAGGCAGGGCCACAACACAGTTATTATTCATAGAATATACGCAGTGCTGCCTTTTGGTGGGAAAAAACTGAAAACAAATCTATTTGTCCAGCCTCTGTCCGTCCTTACGGGCGGTGGAGACGTGTGAGCTGCGTGAAGAACAGTGCTAAATCATACGCACCCAGCTACGCTTTACTGCTGGCTTCGCCATTTGCTTTCCTTAATTGGGAAAAAAAATACCTGCTCTGCCAGAGTTATAATAACTCTGCTACCCTCACGTTCTGTGACACATAAGCAGGGACACAGCACAGTTATTAAACTTCTCATGTTCATAGAATATACGCAGTGCTGCCTTTTGGTGGGAAAAAACTGAAAACAAATCTATTTGTCCAGCCTCTGTCCGTCCTTACGGGCGGTGGAGACGTGTGAGCTGCGTGAAGAACAGTGCTAAATCATACGCACCCAGCTACGCTTTACTGCTGGCTTCGCCATTTGCTTTCCTTAATTGGGAAAAAAAATACCTGCTCTGCCAGAGTTATAATAACTCTGCTACCCTCACGTTCTGTGACACATAAGCAGGGACACAGCACAGTTATTAAACTTCTCATGTTCATAGAATATACGCAGTGCTGCCTTTTGGTGGGAAAAAACTGAAAACAAATCTATTTGTCCAGCCTCTGTCCGTCCTTACGGGCGGTGGAGACGTGTGAGCTGCGTGAAGAACAGTGCTAAATCATACGCACCCAGCTACGCTTTACTGCTGGCTTCGCCATTTGCTTTCCTTAATTGGGAAAAAAAATACCTGCTCTGCCAGAGTTATAATAACTCTGCTACCCTCACGTTCTGTGACACATAAGCAGGGACACAGCACAGTTATTAAACTTAGATAATTCATTCACTAGAGGCAGTGGGGCCTTTCGTTTTCCAAAAAGGGCAAAAATTATATTTGGCCTGCAGTCTTGCGCCAATTTATTTCCTGCCTGTGAAATCAAATCACTGGTAATACAGCATGCTGAGGGGTAGGGGTAGGCCTAGAGGACGTGGACGCGGCCGAGGACGCGGAGGGCCAAGTCAGGGTGTGGGCACAGGCCAAGCTCCTGATCCAGGTGTGTCGCAGCCGACTGCTGCGCGATTAGGAGAGAGGCACGTTTCTGGCGTCCCCACATTCATCGCCCAATTAATGGGTCCACGCGGGAGACGGTTATTAGAAAATGAGCAGTGTGAGCAGGTCCTGTCCTGGATGGCAGAAAGTGCTTCGAGCAACCTATCGTCTACCCGCAGTTCTGCGCCGTCCACTGCTGCCAATCCGAATCCTCTGTCTGCTGCTCCTCCTTCCTCCCAGCCTCCTCACTCCACTACAATAACACCTGCTCAGGAGCGGGAGCACTCCCAGGAACTGTTCTCGGGCCCCTGCTTAGATTGGGCAGCAGCGGTTCCTCTCCCACCAGAGGAGTTTATCGTCACTGATGCCCAACCATTCGAAAGTTCCCGGGGTCCGGGGGAAGAGGCTGGGGACTTCCGCCAACTGTCTCAACAACTTTCTGTGGGTGAGGAGGACGATGACGATCAGACACAGTTGTCTTGCAGTGAGGTAGTAGTAAGGGCAGTAAGTCCCAGGGAGCAGCGCACAGAGGATTCGGAGGAAGAGCAGCAGGACGATGAGGTGACTGACCCCACCTGGTGTGCAACGCTTACTCAGGAGGACAGGTCTTCAGAGGGGGAGTCAAGGGCATCAGCAGGGCAGGTTGCAAGAGGCAGTGCAGTGGCCAGGGGTAGAGGCAGGGCCAGACCGAATAATCCACCAAGTGTTTCCCAAAGCGCCCCCTCGCGCCATGCCACCCTGCGGAGGCCGAGGTGCTCTAAGGTCTGGCAGTTTTTCACAGAGACGCCTGACGACCGACGAACAGTGGTGTGCAACCTTTGTCGCGCAAAGCTCAGCCGGGGAGCCAACACCAACAGCCTCACCACCACCAGCATGCGCAGACATATGATGGCCAAGCACCCCGCAAGGTGGGACAAAGGCCGTTCACCGCCTCCGGTTTGCACCCCTGCCTCTCCCCCTGTGCCCCAACCTGCCACTGAGATGCAACCCCCCTCTCAGGACACAGGCACTACCGCCTCATGGCCTGCACCCACACCCTCATCTCCGCTGTCCTCGGCCCCATCCAGCAGTGTAGTTCAGCGCACCGTTCAGCCGTCGCTTGCGCAAGTGTTCGAGCGCAAGCGCAAGTACGCCGCCACGCACCCGCACGCTCAAACGTTAACCGTCCGCATCGCAAAATTCATCAGCCTTGAGATGCTGCCGTATAGGGTTGTGGAAACGGAGTCCTTCAAAAGTATCATGGAGGCGGCGGCCCCGCGCTACTCAGTTCCCAGTCGCCACTACTTTTCCCGATGTGCCGTCCCAGCCCTGCACGACCACGTCTCCCGCAACATTGTGCGCGCCCTCACCAACGCGGTTACTGCCACGGTCCACTTAACTACGGACACGTGGACAAGCACAGGCGGGCAGGGCCACTACATCTCCCTGACGGCACATTGGGTGAATTTAGTGGAGGCTGGGACAGAGTCAGAGCCTGGGACCGCTCACGTCCTACCCACCCCCAGAATTGCGGGCCCCAGCTCGGTGCTGGTATCTGCGGAGGTGTATGCTTCCTCCACTAAAGCACCCTCCTCCTCCTCCTCCTCCTCTGTCTCACAATCAAGATGTGTTAGCAGCAGCATGTCGCCAGCAGTCGGTGTCGCGCGGTGTGGCAGCACAGCGGTGGGCAAGCGTCAGCAGGCCGTGCTGAAACTACTCAGCTTAGGCGATAAGAGGCACACGGCCCACGAACTGCTGCAGGGTCTGACACAGCAGACCGACCGCTGGCTTGCGCCGCTGAGCCTCCAACCGGGCATGGTCGTGTGTGACAACGGCCGTAACCTGGTGGCGGCTCTGCAGCTCGGCAGCCTCACGCACGTGCCATGCCTGGCCCACGTCTTTAATTTGGTGGTTCAGCGCTTTCTGAAAAGCTACCCACGCTTGTCAGACCTGCTCGTAAAGGCGCGCCGGCTCTGCGCACATTTCCGCAAGTCCCACACGGACGCTGCCACCCTGCGCACCCTGCAACATCACTTTAAGCTGCCAGTGCACCGACTGCTGTGCGACGTGCCCACACGGTGGAACTCTACGCTCCACATGTTGGCCAGGCTCTATGAACAACGGAGAGCTATAGTCGAATACCAACTCCAACATGGGCGGCGCAGTGGGAGTCAGCCTCCTCAATTCCTTTCAGAAGAGTGGGCCTGGTTGGCAGACATCTGCCATGTCCTTGGTAATTTTGAGGAGTCTACCCAGGTGGTGAGCGGCGATGCTACAATCATTAGCGTCACCATTCCTCTGCTATGCATCTTGAGAAATTCCCTGCAAACCATAAAGGCAGCTGCTTTGCGCTCGGAAACGGGGGCGGGGGAAGACAGTATGCCGCTGGATAGTCAGGGCACCCTCCTGTCTATTTCTCAGCGCGTACAGGAGGAGCATGAGGAGGATGAGGAGGAGGGGGAAGAGACAGCTTGGGCCGCTGCTGACGGTACACCGGCTGATTGCCTGTCATCCTTTCAGCGTGTATGGCCTGAGGAGGAGGAGGAGGAGGATCCTGAAAGTGATCTTCCTAGTGAGGACAGCCATGTGTTGTGTACTGGTACCCTGGCACACATGGCTGACTTCATGTTAGGATGCCTTTCTCGTGACCCTCGCGTTGCACGCATTCTGGCCACGACGGATTACTGGGTGTACACACTGCTCGATCCACGGTATAAGGAGAACCTGCCCACTCTGATTCCCGAAGAGGAAAGGGGTTCGAGAGTGTTGCTATACCACAGGACCCTTGCGGACAAGCTGATGGTAAAATTCCCAGCCGACAGCGCTAGTGGCAGAAGGCGCAGTACCGAGGGCAAGGTAGCAGGGGATGTGCGTAGATCGAGCAGCATGTACATCCCAGGCAGTGCAACAGTCTTTAAGGGCCTGGCCAGCTTTATGGCTCCCCACCAAGACTGTGTCACCGCTCCCCAGTCACGGCTGAGTCGGCGGGAGCACTGTAAAAGGATGGTGAGGGAGTACGTAGCGGATCGCACGACCATCCTTGGTGACGCCTCTGCCCCCTACAACTACTGGGTGTCGAAGCTGGACACGTGGCCTGAACTCGCGCTGTATGCCCTGGAGGTGCTTGCTTGTCCTGCGGCTAGCGTCTTGTCGGAAAGGGTGTTTAGTGCGGCTGGGGGAATCATCACAGATAAGCGTAGCCGCTTGTCAACCGACAGTGCCGACAGGCTAACACTCATCAAGATGAACAAAGGCTGGATTTCCCCAGACTTCTGTTCTCCACCAGCGGACAGCAGCGATACGTAAGCAATACGTAGGCTGCACCCGCGGATGGAAGCTACGTTCTCTCTCACCATCCAAAACGGGGACATTTCTGCTTCATCAATCTGTGTCTAATATTCCTCCTCCTCCTCCTGCTCCTCCTCCTGAAACCTCACGTAATCACGCTGAACGGGCAATTTTTCTTAGGGCCACAAGGCTCACTCAAATAATTTTTCTTAACAATTTTTATAAGTTTCAATGCGCTTAAAAGCGTTGGAACTTTAACTTGAACCAATTTTTCGTTACACTGGGCTGCCTACAGGCCTAGTTACCACTTAAGCCACATTAACCATTGCTTACATGGAACGAAGACTGCGCTCCCGCTATACTGCTGCTTCAGAATTGTTACTGGGGCCTGTCTTGAGTGCTACTATTGCTTACATGGAACGAAGACTGCGCTCCCGCTATACTGCTGCTTCAGAATTGTTACTGGGGCCTGTCTTGAGTGCTACTATTGCTTACATGGAACGAAGACTGCGCTCCCGCTATACTGCTGCTTCAGAATTGTTACTGGGGCCTGTCTTGAGTGCTACTATTGCTTACATGGAACGAAGACTGCGCTCCCGCTATACTGCTGCTTCAGAATTGTTACTGGGGCCTGTCTTGAGTGCTACTATTGCTTACATGGAACGAAGACTGCGCTCCCGCTATACTGCTGCTTCAGAATTGTTACTGGGGCCTGTCTTGAGTGCTACTATTGCTGACATGGAACGGACACGTGGAGAGGACACGTAGTGCCTCAAAAACATCCCCCTCCTCCTCCAACAGGGAAAACATTGTTGGCAAATGCCTTTGCATTGGTTCGTCTGGTGGCAGTCCAAGAATTTCACCTTTACCGACACTACAAGAGAGCCCCCCCACCATCCCCCCGCCACGGCCTACTTAATCCTGGCCACATTCCGAAAACCAACAAAATACAACCGTGCTACTAGGTCCGCAGTCACCACCACATTACCACCAACGCGGTTACTGTTAAGGTGCATATAACCACGGACACGTGGAGAGGACACGTAGTGCCTCAAAAACATCCCCCTCCTCCTCCAACAGGGAAAACATTGTTGGCAAATGCCTTTGCATTGGTTCGTCTGGTGGCAGTCCAAGAATTTCACCTTTACCGACACTACAAGAGAGCCCCCCCACCATCCCCCTGCCACGGCCTACTTAATCCTGGCCACATTCCGAAAACCAACAAAATACAACCGTGCTACTAGGTCCGCAGTCACCACCACATTACCACCAACGCGGTTACTGTTAAGGTGCATATAACCACGGACACGTGGAGAGGACACGTAGTGCCTCAAAAACATCCCCCTCCTCCTCCAACAGGGAAAACATTGTTGGCAAATGCCTTTGCATTGGTTCGTCTGGTGGCAGTCCAAGAATTTCACCTTTACCGACACTACAAGAGAGCCCCCCCCACCATCCCCCCGCCACGGCCTACTTAATCCTGGCCACATTCCGAAAACCAACAAAATACAACCGTGCTACTAGGTCCGCAGTCACCACCACATTACCACCAACGCGGTTACTGTTAAGGTGCATATAACCACGGACACGTGGAGAGGACACGTAGTGCCTCAAAAACATCCCCCTCCTCCTCCAACAGGGAAAACATTGTTGGCAAATGCCTTTGCATTGGTTCGTCTGGTGGCAGTCCAAGAATTTCACCTTTACCGACACTACAAGAGAGCCCCCCCACCATCCCCCCGCCACGGCCTACTTAATCCTGGCCACATTCCGAAAACCAACAAAATACAACCGTGCTACTAGGTCCGCAGTCACCACCACATTACCACCAACGTGGTTACTGTTAACGTGCATATTACCAGTCTGACTGGGGCATGCAGACACCTTGACAGAATGAATAGTGTGTGGCACATAGGTTCCCCATTGCTATGCCCACGTGTGCAGCTCCTGATGGCGGTGGCACAGGATTCTATTTCTCATTGCTTCTGTACAGCATTGTGGGCTATCGCTCCGCCACTTTTAAAGAGGGTCGCTGCCTAGCCGTGCCAACCTCTGCAGTGTGTGCCTGCGGTCCCTCGTCATGGCAGACGCAATTCTAAATAGACATGAGCGTGGTGTGGCATGAGGGCAGCTGAAGGCTGCCCAGGGACACTTTGGTGTGCGCTGTGGGGGGGAGGGGGGGCGGTTGGTCAGCATGTAACCCAGGAGAAGTGTCAGTGGAGTGTCATGCAGGCAGTGATTGTGCTTTGTTGGAGGTAGTGTGGTGCTTAGCAAAGGTATGCCATGCTAATGAGCGCTTTTCAGAAGTAAAAGTTGTTGGGAGGGGGGGGGGCCCACTCTTGCCGCTATTGTGGCTTAATAGTGGGACCTGTGAACTTAGGATGCAGCCCAACATGTAGCCCCTCGCCTGCCCTATCCGTCACTGTGTCATTCCCATCACTTTCCTGAATTGCCCAGATTTTCACACATGAAAACCTTAGCGAGCATCGGCGAAATACAAAAATGTTCTGGTCGCCCATTGACTTCAATGGGGTTCGTTGTTCGAAACGAACCCTCGAGCATCACGGGAAGTTCGTTACGAATAACGAACACCCGAACATTTTGGTGTTCGCTCATCTCTAGTGATGATTGGTTTAAAAAATTGCTTTCAAGAGAAGTTTATTGGACTATGCACTTTAAAACCAGATTTCTACATGGTCTTAACCTTTTTTTAAAGGAATTTTATTTAGCCAGAAATTAACAAGCATATAAACACGGATAACTGGCACCGCAGGTGTCAGATTCAGCAGATAGTACATTGCATGAAAAACAGGGTAGAGATAACCTCCGCCTGCGTACATATACATATTTCTTCTTGGCATGCTATACCTGGCTAGTACTTTTTACTTCTTTCGCCCCCCCCCCCCCTTTAGACTCTTAACTTTATCAGTTATTGCTAAACAGTAGTTTAACCTTGAATAGATCAGCTGTGATCAATCAGGAGAGAAAGCAAAAACTTAAACTTAGACCCCCCCCCCCCCCGCCCCTTGGCGCGACTCTCTTAAGAAGAACTGTGGGAATAGAGGAGAAAAAAATAGTTTTCTGAGCATAGGGTTTTATCGTAGAAAGCAGATTTAACAGATGTCTCTCTTTTTATCCTTCTCTCTCCCTCACTCCCCCCCCCCCCTACCACCTGGCTTGGCTCTCCCGACGCGGTCGCGGGGCAACTCACCCAGCTATCCCAAATCTTGTCGAATTTTTCAGGGCACCCCCTGGCCATATATGTCAATTTGTACATTGGGATTTCAGCATTAACGACCCGGACCCATGCGCTCCTAGTCGGCCTCCCAGGGTGTTTCCAATTAAGTAGGATCACTTTTTTTGCATAGAAGAGTAGCAGCTTGTATAATGTACGTGTTGCTGCGGCCCCCGGCAGGTCTCCCACAAGCCCAAAGAGGCACGTTCCAGGATGCATGATCCTCGGTGCCCCTAGATGCGTTTCCATGAAGACAAGCACGTCTCTCCAATATTCCTGTAGGACCGCGCACTCCCAGAACACATGCATGACCGTCCCATCCGCCACCAAACATCGTGGGCACGTTGCAGTAGGGAGCAGGCCCATAGTGCACAACCTGGAGGGGGTATAATATATGCGGTGCAGAAACCTAACTTGGATAAGCTTGTCTCTAGCGCTAACCAGGGGGGGACCAGAACCACCCAATATATCCTCATCCTCCCCTGAGGTCAGGTCAGGGATATCCCCCTCCCATCTCTGTACGGCCCTATCGCTTAGCGGGGCCAGGTGTTGCACTGTGTGGGCATAAAAACTTGACAGCGGTTTGACAAGATTGCACATCTACGCCAGGCTCTCCAGTCGTGTCATGGATAGTGGGATAGATAAACCCCCAAACTGAGCCCTGGTTACAACTCGCAGTTGATAATACCTAAAGTAGGAGTTTTCGGGCAGGCCGTGGGCTATCCGTAGCTGCATAAAGGTGCAAAACTTGCCCTCGCTGACTATGTCAGAGAGGACATTGATGCCCCGGCGTCTCCAGAAGGCGGACTCCGGGAAGCGCTGGAAGTGTGGCAGTTTGGGGTTATTCCAGAGGGGAGTGTGTGGGGATCGCGCAGTCTCCTCTGTAGTGGACAGTCTCGTGACCCGTTGCCAGGTCTCCAGTGTCACCAGCATGGGAGTAGGCAGAGGGGCGACCGAGGATGAGGGGCCGCTCAGTAGCAGCCCCTGTAGGTTCTGAGCAGGGTCCACCATTCTATGTTCCAGGCCCACTGCCGGGTTGTAATTTGACGAGCATAGCCACCATCCCGCGTATACCAGTTGGCTGGCCAGGTAGTAGTAATAGAAATGTGGTAGGGCCAGTCCCCCTCCGTTCGACGGGAGGCACAGAGTCTCCAATTTAATCCTGGGTGTAGTGCCCCTCCACAGTATGCGCAGTACGATCCCGCGGAGCTTAGTGAAGAATTTTTTTGGGACTAACATAGGAGAATTATGCAGTATATACAAGAATTTTGGTAGCAGTTTCATTTTTAGCAGGTTTATTCTGCCCACCAGCGTGAGTGGGAGAGAGGCCCAGCGTGTCGCCGCCTCCCCGGCCCAGGCCAGGAGAGGGACCAGGTTGGAGTTGTAAAAGGCGGATAGTTCCGCTGAGACCTTTACACCCAAGTAGGTGGTCTGGGTTGTCCAGCTCAGCGGGGCGGGCAAAAGGAGCTCGGCGGCCGCAGGGTCCACCGCCAGTAAATGAGCCTTGTCCCAGTTGACCTTAATGCCAGAGTGTGCGCCGAATGCGCCGAATATAATCAGGGCTGCGTCTAGAGATGCTTCCGGGTCTTGGAGGAAGAGAAGGGTGTCATCTGCATAGAGCGCTATGCGATCTTCGTAGTTGTTCAGTTTAAATCCCTTCGCTGTTGGTGACGTTTGGATTTGGATCGCAAGAGGCTCTATGACTAGGGCAAACAAGGCGGGGGACAGAGGGCAGCCCTGTCTTGTGCTTCTGCTCAAGGAGAACTGGGCAGAAACATGTGTATTAGTTTTAATGTTGGCCACCGGGGAGTCGTATAGGATCTCGATCCATTTAATAAAAGTTGGCCCGAATCCGAACCGCCGCATCACCACCCATAGGTACTTCCACTCTACTGAGTCGAAGGCCTTTGCCTGATCTATAAATACCATGGTGCGCTTCCCGCAATTAGTGTGCTTGTACGACAAGTGGTTAAAGAGCCTCCTCAGGTTCATGTCCGTGCTTTTGCCAGGCATGAAGCCGGACTGGTCTGTGTGTATGATCTCTTTTAGTACCGAGTTTATACGCGTCGCCAGAATTTTTGCGATTATTTTTACGTCGTTGTTGAGAAGGGAAATGGGGCAGTTAGAGCCGCAGTCCATGGGATTTTTTTTCCGGTTTTAGGGATCATTATTATGAGAGCTTTACGCATTGTGTCTGGTAGTGCCCCTTCCCGCAGAATAGAATTATATAGTGTGAGGAGTCGTGGGGCCAGGGTTTCCACATTTTTTTTATACCATTCCCCGGAGAGCCCATCCACGCCTGGTGATTTCCTATTGGGAAGTGCCTTAATGGCCTCCGTTATTTCTTCTATACTTAGATCCCTATCCAGGTGGGCCGCGCTGTCTCCACTCAGTGTGTGGAAGGGAATGTCATCCAGGTATGCCAGGAGCTGCGCTTCAGTGTAGCTCAGTCTGGAGGTGTACAGATCTCCATAGAATTGGGCAAACGTTTGATTAATTAGTTTGGGATCATTTAATAGAGTACCCATGCCGTCCCGCACCGCCGTAATTGGTGGCAGTGTCTGATCCTCTCTAGCCAGGTAGGCCAGTAAGTGGCTGTTCTTGTCTCCCTGATCAAAAATCCGGTGGCGGGAATATAGGAGTTTCTTCTTGGTGTATTCGATAAGCAGTAGTTTGTATTCCCGTCGCAGGGCACCCAGAATTGTAGTAGTTTCCAGGGAGGGGTCTGCTATGTGTCTTGTCTCTGCTAAATCAAGGCGCCATTCCAGGACCAAGCGGCAGGCTCCCAGGGATCTTCTATGCTCGGCAATAGCCGAGGTAAAGGATCCCCTGGTGAAGGTTTTAAATGCGTCCCATACCACTAGCTCCGAGGCCATCCCCTCATTGACTTCCCAGTACATTTCAGCCTCTTGTTCTACATACTCATGCACTTCTCTCAGTTCCAACCACAGCGGACTCAGTCTCCACAGAGGGCGACTGCCCTCAACTCCAAGGTCAAGAACTAATTGGAGCGGGGAGTGATCTGAAATGCCTCTGGGTAGATAGGATATATCACGAACCATAGGGAGGCAGTCCGGGGAGCCAAAACAGAGATCTATGCGCGAGAAGGCATTGTAGGTCGGAGTGTGGCATGAGTAGGCTCTGTCATGTGGATGTCGCGTGCGCCATATTTCCTGCAGTGAGTAGGAGTCGGCCCACCCAGGCAGCCGAGCCTGTGTGGAGGCGGCTGGAGTGGGACGGTCCTGCACCAGGTCCAAAATCAGGTTGAAGTCTCCCATGATTACTATCGGGGCCGCCTCAAGGAGGACCACTCGTGCCATCACCTCGTGAAGTATTTCAATGTTAGCAGGTGGTGGCAGGTAAACATTTACTATCATGAGGAGGCGGCCATGGAAGGTTCCCTGTAGGATCAGGTAGCACCCCCCAGGATCTATGTGTATTTGGCGGAAGGCAAACTGGGCCGATTTGGCCACCAGTATACTGACTCCTCGAGCATAGTTTGAGTAAGTCGCGTGATACGCTGAGCCTATTGTTGCTCGTTTAAGAGCCAGCGTCTTTGAGCCCCTAAGGTGTGTTTCTTGAAGTAGTATCATGTGGGGGGAGTGAGTTTTAAGGAAGTCAAAAACCAATGCTCTTTTAATTTTAGAGTTCCAGGAGACCAGTTTTAAGTATGTGCTAGCCATTTTCAAGGGGGTGGCCATTGTTCCCACAAGTTCTTATAAACCATCCGAAAGAGAGTCGCGCCAAAAATAACAACAAATAGAAAATTACAAAGCAATTCACATTTACCAACCTCAAACCAATCCCTCCCCTCCCACCCTACCCACCCCCCCGAACTTTGGACAGGTTTCGATCCCATAACTCACAACTTTGTAGGGGGCGTGAGACCTAGCTCCAGGAAAAAGTCACCAACAGACTATAACAGAAAAATGTAGAACAGTAACAGCAGTTACAGGCATGAAAATAAAGTCCCCCTGTGAAGAAACAGAGACAGGGTTATGTGAGTGTGGGCTGCGTCAGTGTGGGCTATAGGTACCCGGCACAGGCCGCGGGCACTGCGTAGGCCCCCAGTCCAGTCAGGCCCCCACAGTCTAAGTAGAAAAAAAGTAACTTTATCGCAGCCCACATCGTTTTGCATTTTCATCATCTTCAGCTGCCGGCCTTCTTATCTAGAGTGGAGGGAGAGGGGATAGGAGGGGGGGTGTGAGAATGGGAAATGAGGAGGGGGAAAGGGAGGGAAAAAAAGGGGGGGGAGTGGGAGAAAGGGGGGAGCCACCCTCCACCATTATGCCACAATAATTCTGAGAAAGCAACGACCGGCCAGCCGCATCAAGTACGCATTTATGAAAGTCTCACGGCGTAGGTCAATTTTGTTCAAGCCAGTTTAGGACATCCTCCGGGTTTTCAAAGAAATGGGAACGGTTATCCTTGATCACCTTTAGTCTGGCAGGGTATAACATGGCGTAGACAAGTTGTTTTGAGCGCAGCATTTTCTTTGCCTCTACAAATTTTTGGCGCCTCTGCTGTACCTCTAGGGAGAAGTCCGGAAAGATACGGATTGTTTGTCCGTCAACCCGTATCAGGTCTCTCTCGCGGTTGAGTGCCAGAATTTTGTCTCTGTCCCTATAGTTAAGCAGTTTTGCAATGAAGGTGCGTGGAGGGCCTCCAGGCGGCGGGGCTCTTGATGGAATGCGGTGTGCTCTCTCGACGCAGAATAGGGGTGAGAGAGTTGGGGCCGTACTCCTGTTTGAGGAGCGATTCCAGGTAGTCGCAGGGATCTCTGCCCTCAGCGCCCTCCGGCAGTCCTATGAATCTGAGATTGCATCTGCGCAGACGGTTTTCCATATCATCCATTTTTCTCCGCTGCGCCGTGAGGTTAGTGCCGAGGGTGCGCACTTGATCTGAGAGTGGTGTAACAGTGTCCTCTAAGTTGGAGACTCGCGTCTCAACTTCTGTTGTACGCTCTCTCAGCGTTTGGACGTCCGCTCGCAGCAGACCAAAGTCCGACTGTAGTGCGTCGATTTTTTCTGTGAGGGCAGAGCGCAATTCTGCAATCGCTTTCAGCACATCGGCGATAGTTGGGCCAGACGCAGGAGGTGAAGCTGGTGCTGTTGCCTCAGGGGGCGCACTTTGCGGGCTGGATGGCGCGTTAGGTCGGGGGTCCATTGAGGTGCTGGGCCGAGAATATTGCTGCAGCTTGCTAGTTATTTTGGCTTGCTTGCTTGGCGCCATCTTGTCAAAGGATAGTAGTAGGGGATGTCCACCGGTCCGAACTTATAAATGTCACAGGGGGGGATTCATGCGCAGTTTAAGCTTTAATGCATAGCTGTTGGGGTGCAATCATAGTGTAGTAATATTTATGCACCTTTAGTGTGTCACTTCCAGGCGGCAGCTCCGGGCTTAGTTTCTGGGTGCGCATGAAGCAGTCGGTTGCAGTCTCGGGGTACCACGTTTGTTAAAAGGTGGGATACGCAGAAAAAGGGGGCCGCAAACTGCCTCTGCACCTCTCTGTTCTGGAGTAGAGTGCTCCCCTGAGGGAGAGTGGCTCCGTGCGCGGTACACCTCGCTGTGTGCGTGGTTCTCCGCTGTGTTTCCCCTCCACTTCCTTCCCCCACACTGCCTCCGATTTTTCCCCTCTTGCACCCCTTGTCTTCCCTCACCTAGGTGGTGTCCGACTGGGGGGAGGGATGGAGGGGGCCTCTTAATGTGTCTGCTGTCTGGAGTGCTTACTGCACGGCAGGGAGCTCGCTCCAGGGGGTTTCAATGCCCCCGGCGTGGTGCTACTGTCCAGTAGGGGTGGGGGAGCGCAGGGGGGGCCGCAATCACGGCGTCACTCACCCAGTCTGCTGTTTTGTGGGCCTGCCATTCTCTCTCCTGCTTCTTCTGCCCACTCCCCGGCTCTCTTCAGGTCCCAGCAGCTGTCCCTTCTTCTCCGCTGCTCCTCGGCGGGGGTTTGCCGTTGTCTTCCGCGGCCGGCCCTCACTTCCGGTCGGCCGCGTCTGTAAATTTAGGCCAGGGATGCGGCCGGACCTGTAGGCCTCAAAATCGCGGTTTCAGCTAGAGATATGCGGAGGGTCTCTTTCTGCAGGTCTCGGTCTGGAGGTGCCCAGGGTTGTGATTTCGGCGCGGTGGAAGCCTCCAGGCGTCGTAAAAACTCGTCGGTATGCTCCTGCTGCCAGGAGCCGCGGTCTGTGCGTGCGCTCCTGTTGCCGGCTAGCCATGCCCCCACATGGTCTTAACCTTAGATCTGATTTTATGTATATATACTAATGTTTTTTATTGTTTTTCATGTGTTTCATTTCCTCATTATTTATTTATTAGTAGGAGTGGTCATGCTTTTGTTATGCCATATCCTGTTACTGCAGTAGCTGGGCACAGACCTTACCGGGTAAGGGAGACAGCAGGGTAGATGGCTGTCACAGATGGCTCTGCAGTTGCGCTCTGTAGTTTGGCTGCAGCCTGGCTCAGCTACTGGCTGGTTGCAAATATACATAAGCCCCATTTAGACGGGAGGAATGTTGGACAAACGATGCCTGACACTTGTCCCCACACATACGCACTCCTGTGCTCCTGCACGGGAGCGTGTATCGTGGCTCACAGCGGGGAGGCAGGAGCAGATGTCAGTTCTCGTTCCGCCCCTCTCCATTCAGTTAACATAGTGGCCATTCGATATTGAATGGCTGCTATTTAAACTGCACTGTCATAGTTAAACTCCTTGCTTATTGTTTATGCTGAGAAAGGCCTTGCTTCTATCCCTTGCCACTAAATTTTTGGCCTCACTCCTTCTCTTAGTGGATATGTTTTTTGGAAAACTAAAACATTAGCTATATATATATATATATACACTACCGTTCAAAAGTTTGGGGTCACATTGAAATGTCCTTATTTTTGAAGGAAAAGCACTGTACTTTTCAATGAAGATAACTTTAAACTAGTCCTAACTTTAAACAAATGCACTCTATACATTGCTAATGTGGTAAATGACTATTCTAGCTGCAAATGCCTGTTTTTTTGTGCAAAATCTACAAAGGTGAATATAGGCCCATTTCCAGCAACTATCACTCCAGTGTTCTAATGGTACAATGTGTTTGCTCATTGGCTCAGAAGGCTAATTGATGATTAGAAAACCCTTGTGCAATCATGTTTACACATCTGAAAACAGTCTAGCTCGTTACAGAAGCTACAAAACTGACCTTCCTGTGAGCAGATTGAGTTTCTGGAGCATCACATTTGTGGGGTCAATTAAACGCTCAAAGTGGCCAGAAAAAGAGAACTTTCATCTGAAACTCGACAGTCTATTCTTGTTCTTAGAAATGAAGGCTATTCCATGCGAGAAATTGCTAAGAAATTGAAGATTTCCTACAACGGTGTGTACTACTCCCTTCAGAGGACAGCACAAACAGGCTCTAACCAGAGTAGAAAAAGAAGTGGGAGGCCCCGTTGCACAACTAAGCAAGAAGATAAGCACATTAGAGTCTCTAGTTTGAGAAACAGACGCCTCACAGGTACCCAACTGGCATCTTCATTAAATAGTACCCGCAAAACACCAGTGTCAACATCTACAGTGAAGAGGCGGCTGCGGGATTTTGGGCTTCAGGGCAGAGTGGCAAAGAAAAAGCCATATCTGAGACTGGCCAATAAAAGAAAAAGATTAAGATGGGCAAAAGAACACAGACATTGGACAGAGGAAGACTGGAAAAAAGTGTTGTGGACGGATGAATCCAAGTTTGAGGTGTTTGGATCACAAAGAAGAACGTTTGTGAGACGCAGAACAAATGAAAAGATGCTGGAAGAATGCCTGACGCCATCTGTTAAGCATGGTGGAGGTAATGTGATGGTCTGGGGTTGCTTTGGTGCTGGTAAGGTGGGAGATTTGTACAGGGTAAAAGGGATTCTGAATAAGGAAGGCTATCACTCCATTTTGCAACGCCATGCCATACCCAGTGGACAGCGCTTGATTGGAACCAATTTCATCCTACAACAGGACAATGACCCTAAACACACCTCCAAATTGTGCAAGAACTATTTACAGCAGAAGCAGGCAGC